>NC_053023.1:172048404-172270279 GCF_003073215.2 Triticum urartu
CGTCTTTAAAGACGACACTGTTGCTAAGGGAGCTTTGGCTGTCGGCCAAACCCTTCGGCTAGGTGGTTTTCTTATGACCGCCTGTTCGGCTTCTGCGCCGACGATGACCTCTCGAGCCATCGAAAACAATCTTCACGTCAGCTCGGAACTCGCCGAGCAGTTAGATCCAATGGAGCTCTCCTCCATAAACGAGCTCTTGGATCGCATCGCCGCCCTGGGAGTCGCTACGAATTACGACCAGATTGGGCCTAAGCCCAATCTGGGAGAGATTAACTCTCCCCAAGTCACCCGTCACGTTGTCGTGGTAGAGGGACAGTGTGGCGACCCCTCATCTATCTTAAGGACTAGCTACATCCGGATTCCAGATCCCTCCAAGCCGGATACCCGCGGAGGGGAGGATATCACTCAAGACCTGAACCTAGAGTCAGGCGACGGACTGGATTCATTGGACAACATCCAGGAATCCAAATTCTCGAGTTCGGAAATTCCTCGGCCTCTGGGCCTCATATGGGGTGAGGCTTCGGATTTAATTCCACCCACCCACCCGAACATAAGCGATCTATCCCAAATTAGGCAAGAGCCCGAAGAAACAGTACATCATTACTGGGCCAGATTCCTCCTGGTTATGAACAGGATAAAGGACTGCCGCGAGGAAGACGCAATTTCATTCTTCTGCAATAATTGCACGGACAAGGGAATCCTCAACGCCATAAGTCACCGTGATATTACACGCTTCGCTGACTTGGCGTCCATAGTACGGAAGTACTGTGCGATGGAAAGCGCCTGGAAAACCGAAATAAAATTTTGGGACAATCCGGCCCTGAATACAAACCCAGTCCGAAATAAAAGGGTGCATCATCGCCAGACACCCGGGTCAAACACCAAAAAGCAAAAACCCTCTACAGGACATGGAACCGTATTGGAAGGATGGCTTAATGGACCCTGTAAAATTCACAGTACAGAGGACGCCACACCAACTCACAGCCTTAGAGCATGTTGGATACTCCGGCAGGTGGCCAAATTGGTGAAGATCTCCTAATTCCGGAGGACACAGAAAGCCACCCCAGAGACACCAATACGGTATTAACAGTCTTCGAGACTTTCGCATCAAATAACATGCAAAAAAGGACACTCCGCAGCCTTGCCGAAATCTACCAAGTGGCAACAATAAACCCATGGAGTGACACGGCTATTACCTTTAATGCCAGTGATGAACCTAAATTCCGAACAGCCCGAGTACCAGCTGCATTGGTCCTCAGTCCAATAGTGGACGGCTTTCATCTTACCAAGGTACTCATGGACGGCGACAGCGGATTGAACCTCATTTATGAGGAAACCCTTCAAAAAATGGAAATAGACTGGAACCGCATTGAGCGAAGCAGCACAACCTTTAGAGGAATAATCCCCAGTCGGGAAGCGCACTGTACAGGAAAAATCACACTAGATGTGGTGTTTGGCACACCAGATAATTACAGGTCCGAAAAGGTCACGTTCCATGTGGCTCTGTTCAGCAGCGGTTATCACGCTCTGCTAGGGCGGGAAGCATTTACAATCTTCCAAGCAATACCCCATTACGGGTACATGAAGCTCAAGATGCCCGGGCCCAACGGGATCATCACTCTCGCTAGTGATTCGGACATAGCACTCCGTGCCAAAAACAAGACAGCCGCACTGGCCCTCGAGGCACTATCCGAAGCCCTAGCGGCTGAGGAACCGACTGCGCTGCGCTCCACGGTGAATAGAGACGATGTGGTACTCGACAAAAGATCCAAGTCCACCTCCTTTAAACCGGCGGATGATATAGTCAAATTCTAGGTCCATCCAACGGACCCCAATAAAACAGCTTCCATCGGGGCACAGTTAAACCCGGATGTAGATGCCGCACTGCGAGAGTTCCTACGAGAGAACTGGGACATTTTCGCCTGGCACCCTTCAGACATGCCAGGAATCCCACGCAGGCTGGCCGAGCACAGCTTAAATATCCTAAAAGAATTCAAACCTGTCAAGCAAGCTCTTCGGCGTTTTTCCGAACCTAAGAGACAGGCCATGGGAGAGGAGCTAGCAAAGCTATTGGAGGCCAGATTCATCAGAGATATAAAACATCCGGACTGGCTAGCAAACCAGGTGATGGTACCAAAGAAGGACAAATCCTGGCACCTGTGCGTTGATTTTAAAGACCTTAACAAGGCTTGCCCAAAGGATCCCTTCCCCCTCCCCCGCATCGATCAAATTATCGACGCTACCACAGGACACGATTCGTTGTGTTTCCTCAACGCATATTCCGGCTTCCATCAAATCAAGATGGCAGAATCAGACCAAGCCGTAATGGCATTTATCACACCATACGGCCCATTCTGCTTCAACACAATGCCCTTTGGGCTCAAAAACGCCGGCGCAACATATCAGCGCATGATTCAGACATGTCTGGCAAACCAGATCAGCAAAACGGTGGAGGCATATGTAGATGATGTGGTCGTCAAAACAAGACATGTCGAATCTATAGTAGACGACTTGAGGCTCACATTTGATAACCTCCGAACATACAACATCAAGCTCAACACGGAAAAATGCGTTTTCGGCGTCCCAGTCGGAAAGCTCTTGGGCTTCATTGTATCCGGTAGAGGAATTGAAGCAAATTCAGCCAAGATCCGAGCTCTATCACAATTGGATATCCCAAAGAACCTCAAACAAATACAAAAGTTAACCGGATGCGTGGTGGCTCTAAGCCGCTTTATCTCCCGCTTGGGAGAAAAGGCCCTACCCCTTTACCGCCTCCTTCGGCGCACCGAACACTTAGAATGGACGGATGCAGCCACGGCCGGACTCGACTAAATAAAAGCCATATTGGCAACAAACCTAGTCCTGGCCGCGCCAAACATTGGCGAACCAATGCTATTGTACATTGCAGCAACACATCAGGTGGTAAGCGCAGTGCTCGTCGTCGAACGAGAAACGGACGGACACAAATTCCCCCTTCAAAAGCCGGTCTATTATGTGTCCACTGTCCTCACTCCGTGCAAATCACAGTACCCGCATTATCAAAAGATTGCTTACACGGTATTCATGGCATCCCAGAAGCTAGGACACTACTTTCAAGAGTGTTCAATAACAGTAGCCTCGGAAGTACCACTTAACGATATTATAAACAATCGTGACGCAACGGGCCAGATTGCAAAATGGGCCATTGAGCTCCTCCCATTCGACATAACTTATAAGCCACGGCGAGCCATCAAGTCGTAAGTTTTGGCCGACTTCGTCGCAGAATGGACGGAGGCCGAACTCCCTAAAGAGTACGGCACATATTCAAATTGGATCATGCATTTCGACGGCTCCAAGATGTTGGCCGGACTAGGGGCTGGCGTCGTTTTGACGTCCCCCACAGAGGACATAGTTCAATACGTACTCCAGATTATGTACAAAGACTCCAACAATGCAGCCGAATATGAGGCCCTTTTACATGGTCTCCGGATGGCAGTATCCATGGGCATTCAACGCCTAGAGGTGCACGGGGACTCGAACCCCGCAATATCCCAAATAAATGGAGACTTCGATGCCAAGGATCCAAAAATGGCAGCTTACCGCAACGATGTCCTAAAAATGTCAGCTCGGTTCGAAGGGCTTGAATTTCACCATATAGCCCGGGAAAATAATCAGGCGGCAGATGTCCTGGCACGCATCGGCGCAAAACGCGATATAGTCCCCCCCAACATCTTCTTAGAAAGGCTGTTCAAGCCATCCGTATTATGGGAAGGGGAGCCGAACAATAACAGCCCGGACCCAACCGCACTGCCCGACACCGAACATTCTGACACAATCGGAGGCTCTGCCAATGAAATAACACCTTCAGCCCACGTAATAATGGCCGTCATCGCCCCATGGACAGAACCATTCCTTGCCTACCTTACTAGGCAGGAACTCCCCGAGGACCAAAATGAGGCACGCTGCATAGTGCGGCGATCCAAAGCCTACAGAGTCCATGAGGGAGAGCTTTATAAGAAAAGCACTACTGGAGTCCTTCAAAGGTGCATCTCCGAAGAGGAAGGGCAGAACCTCCTAGCTGAAATTCATGCCGGACTCGGCGGTCATCATGCTGCAGCTCGGTCCCTTGTAAGCAAGGCCTTACATACAGGCTTTTATTGGCCGACGGCCCAGGCAGACACCCAGGACTTAGTCCAACGATGCACCGGTTGCCAGCTCTTTGCAAACCAAAGCCATATGCCACCCACCGCCATCGAAACTATCCCCATTACTTGGCCCTTCGCGGTCTGGGGGCTTGACATGGTTGGACCCCTTAAAGGCGGAACCCACAAGCAAAAATACTTACTAGTCATGGTGGATAAGTTCACCAAATGGATAGAAGCCAAGCCTGTTAAGACGGCCGAATCCGGACCGGTGATAGACTTTATATCCGGGGTTGTACACCGTTATGGCGTCCTCCACAGCATCATCACTGATAATGGCACTAACTTTACGGCCGACGAGGTAAAACTCTGGTGCAAAAACATGGGCATCAAGCTCGATTATGCTTCCGTCTATCACCCACAAACTAACGGCCAGGTCGAACGTGCAAATGGTCTTATCATGAGCGGCATCAAACCCAGATTAGTGCGGTCCCTCAAGGAATCTAACACGCACTGGGTAGAGGAGCTCGACTCCGTACTCTGGGGGCTGCGGACCACGCCGAATCGCACCACCGGATACACACCATTCTTTATGGTGTACGGCGCAGAGGCAGTTTTGCCTTGCGACATAATTCATGACTCACCTCGAGTGCGCATGTACGAAGAAAGAGAAGCTGAGCTCGATCGGCAGGACAGTTTGGACGCATTGGAGGAGGAGCGCGACGTGGCAAAAGCCCGTTCCGCATTCTATCAACAGCAGGCTCGAAGATACCAGAGAAGTACGGGCCAAAAATTACAACGTTGGCGAATTAGTTCTACGCCTGCCGGACAAGAAAAAGGACAAACTCAAGCCCAAGTGGGAAGGTCCCTTCATAATTGACCAAGTCCTGACTGGTGGAGCATACCGCCTGCGAGATGCATCGGATAACTGACTCGAGCCGAACCCATGGAACGCAGCCCGTCTCCGAAGATTCTATGCCTAGCACCGGACTCTGTGTTCGTCTCCTTCCTCTGTCCATTTTTTATATATACTGTCTATCTTACATTTCTCTCCTTCACCCCTTCCTTTCTCTTATAGCCTCTAAAGGCTCATCAAATGACGTGCTATTCGCACTCATTAAACCTGGGGGCTTCTTTTACCAGAAGCTTATTTATACGGGCTTCATGCCCAACGCATGTGTTACACTTCCGCATGTACCTTTTATTTCACCATTATATGCATCGATATGACTTAAGTTTTGGCCAATCTGGGTTGCCTGGCTCCTGTGCTTACCCCTACGTTCCCGATTATTCGGCTAGGCGGTAAAGGGAGCACCTCTGCGATTGTTACTGCCGGATCAGCCGGATGTGTACCTCAGACTAGGTGAAGCCGAAAGCTAGCGTTCTTAAGGGAATATTCGGTCGGTGACCTAAAAGATGATCTTTTCACTTATTTATTTATGCGCCCCCAGATGATTTTTCCTGCGTCTTTCTCGCAGAATGGGCATGCACTTTAGGGCATGCCTCCCAGGGAAAGGAACCCCTAACATAACTATTCTCCCTGGAAGATGTTTCTTACTAACCATGTAATATAACATAACTAGCCAGGCACTTGTCTGTTCACGCACTAATGACCCCTATGCCTGGTCTCCACGCATTCCTCGGTTCTTATATAGCCGCACGGGAATTCGGACACACTCCGGACTGTCAGGTCCCGAGGCTGAAGCGAAAAGGTCGGCCATGACAAATGATCTACAATCCGGCTAGAAGGCATTATAAATGTCAATTAAATTACATAGTCATTCTGACTGATTGTATTCCTCTTCAATACCATCTAACAGGCTGTCTAATTTACAGTCCTGCTGGGAATACTTTGCGGCCAATTCTACTTGGCCGTATACTAAGCTTACAGGGATCTCCTTCCCATCGGGCCCCATAGGGCCGACCTCGGCCATGTGGTTGGGGTCAGCCTTTGTGTACCGCGTCTTCACCATGGCCCAGGCCTCCCTAGCGCCTTGACGGCAAGCCGATATCTTCCACAATCGGAAGCGCCACCGTGCTCCCTTTAGCTTCTCCGCAAGCTCTCCAAGACCTTCGGGCATGGAGATGGATGGCCACAGGGCCTGGGCGACGCCTTGCATCGCCTGCCGAACTCGCTCGAGCAGTTGCGAGAGCTCGGGAAGAAGGTCACCCGTAGAACCGGGCATCTCCTCTGCAGGACGACCTGTTAGCACACCTACAGACATTACTCTGTTAGTCGACTTCCCCGCCGAACCTTTTTTCAAAAGGTTCGTTCAAGCACTTACTAAATATGCCGCGCCAAAGCCGCTGATTCTCCTTAACGGAGTCTGACAGCTGGGCACGAACATCTTTCAGTTCGACGCCCAGCTTGGTGTTGGCATCTTGGAGATCGTTCTTCTCCCGCCTCACCTATGTCAGCACCTTCTCACCAGCCTTCAGCTGGCGTAGGAGGTGTTGCCTTTCCGGATTCAATCCGGCGCCATCTGCAATTTCATTTGTCAGATTCGCACCCATGCCGTGCTTCGCAAAATACTTATCTTTCGAAGTGTATATCACCAGAGGGGGTCTCCTTGGGCTCCCCTGCCGCGGCTAGTGCGGCCTCAAGTTGGGCTTTGCACTCTTCCAGCTCCTTGGACAGTAGGGAATTCTTTTCTTTAAGAACCTGCATAACAAATGATCCTTAAATCAGTTATTCTAACTGTTTCAAGTCTCGAGGGCTACTGGTATATATATATATTTACCAAAATTTTCTTACCCGTATGTCTTTTACATATTGCTCCGTGGCTTTGGCTAGACCATTTTGAGCGGCACGGAGGGACGCATCTCCCGAATTGAAGGCGTCTAATGCCTCTCGGGAGAAACAAGCGTCCGGTGCGCGCCTTGTGTTCGCCTCCGCCTCCGGACCAGGCTTTGGAGCCTGGCTGGTGGAGGCGCGATTGGCAGCCTCTCCGGATATAGTCTGGCGAGGTCTCTTTGTCCTGAAGAAAGCACGAGTGTTAATATACCTTGAAGGTATAACACCTGGGATAAGGGGGCGCGCCATACCTTTGCGCTGACGCCTTGGTCTGGACTGCACCTCTTTTCTGCCCACGGGGCCCTGCGGCCCCTCGTTGGCTTGTTGTCGCAGGTTCGGCCTCCCGTCTCAAAAACCTCCCCTGCAAAGTTCGGTTCTAATCAGGAAACTGAAAACACGAGAGGGCGGACCCCTATTCGGGGTACTGGGACTTCAATCTTAGTTACCTGGGAGGCCGGGATTAGCCCTGGGTAATCGGCCGTAATGGCCACCAAGGTGTTGTCCTTTCTCAATTGATGGAACACTCCATCAATCAGCTCCACAGATAAGTCCGGGTCCTCTTGAGAGGCCAGGTCGAGGGACCGTCCTGGGTCCTCGGGTTGTGGAGGAGGGCTGTTTATTTCTTTAACAGCCTGGCGCAGTTCCTGCGTTGAAGTCGTTAGACTGAATATTTAACAATGGGAATATAAAATGAATGGGCAGGTAAATGTGGCCACTTACCCAGCTTGGGGGATTGTACATATAAAATCCACCCTTCGGGTCGACGCGGAGAAATTCCTCCTCTTCTCCCTTGTACAAAGCGGACAAGGTCTTTGTTAGAGCCGCAGCCGAATACGGCCCCTTACGGCTGTAGCGAGTGGCGTCGTCCTCCCCGTTGAAGTCCCACATGGGGTGGCCTCTATACTGTAGCATCTGCAACCCTCGCATAATGCATGCGGCCATGACCCCGATCATGGTCAGTCCGGAATGAGCTAACAATCTTATCCGGCCCATCAGGTAACGGACGTCCTTGTCACTTTCCCTCTGAGGGCTCCGTGGATGCCAACTTAGGCGCTTCTTTAGTGGAGCACTGCCGAACTCAGGGAGGCTGGTCCGGACAGGATCCGGCAGCGGGATGTCCTCTATGTAAAACCATAACGAAGGCCAGTCCTCGGACGCCTTCTTCGGGGTTCCGGATAGATATCTGGTCCCGGCAATGCGCCACACTTCGGCTCCGCCCACTTGATATATTGACCCCTTCTGAGAACAGGGCACAAGGCAGAATAGCTCTTTCCACAGCCCAAAATGAGCCTCAACACCCAAGAACAGCTCACAGAGGGCTACGAAGCCCGTGATATGCAATACGGAGGCAGGCGTGAGATTGTGTAGCTGGAGGCCATAGAACTCCAAGAGCCCCCGGAGAAACGGGTGGATTGGAAATCTGAGCCCCCTTATTAAATAAGGGACAAGGCATACCCGCTCTCCTTTGGAGGGACTAGGGGCACTCTCCGCTTGCTCTCTGCCATTATAGATGGCAAGACCAGCTCGAACCAGGACCATATAGGTCGGGGGGAGAAATCCCTTGGTCTGGAGCGTCACTAGCTCGCTATGCGGGATGGAACATCTCTCCTAATATCCAGGCTGAGGGCTGGAAGGGCGAAAGGAGGAGTTGCGACGGCTGGCCATGGTGGTATGGACCTTTGTCGGATGCGCTCTGATGAACACTCGCGAGGGGGAGAAGGTGTAGTTTGGATCTAAATCCTCGTCCCCTTAAATGGGCGGCTCATTTACGCGGCTAGGGGTGTGGATGTAAAAACACTCAGACTTTTCATATTCATTTGACACGTGGGAGACGGCCATTATTGGGTGTAGAAGCCAAGGAGCGCAACATTTACAAGAAGCCAGACTTTATTCAACAGGTACACGGAATATGGAGGAGAACCCGCCTTGCAATGCCGAAGACAATCTGCGCGCCGGACTCATCGTCATTGAAGCCTGGTTCGGGGGCTACTGAGCGAGTCCTGGATTAGGGGGTGTCCGGATGGCCGGACTATACCTTCAGCCGGACTCCTCGACTATGAAGATACAAGATTGAAGACTTCGTCACGTGTCCGGAAGGGACTTACCTTGGCGTGGAAGGCAAGCTTGGCGATACGGATATGCAGATCTCCTACCATTGTAACCGACTTTGTGTAACCCTAACCCTCTCCGGTGTCTATATAAACCGGAGGGTTTTAGTCCATAGGACAACATACAGATTAACAATCATACCATAGGCTAGCTTCTAGGGTTTAGCCTCTCTGATCTCGTGGTAGATCTACTCTTGTACTACCCATATCATCAATATTAATCAAGCAGGACGTAGGGTTTTACCTCCATCAAGAGGGCCCGAACCTGGGTAAAACTTCGTGTCCCTTGCCTCTTGTTACCATCCGGCCTAGACGCACAGTTCGGGACCCCCTACCCGAGATCCGCCGGTTTTGACACCGACAGTGATGCAGCAAAGTAGCGTACGTATTTCCCTCAGTTTTTGATAACCAAGATATCAATCCAGTAGGAGGCCACACGCAAGTCCCTCGTACCTACACAAACAAATAAGAACCTCGCAACCAACGCGATAAAGGGGTTGTCAATCCCTTCATGGTCACTTATGAGAGTGAGATCTGATAGAGATAATAATGATAAGATAAATATTTTTGGTATTTTTATGATATAGATTGAAAGTAAAGATTGCAAAGTAAAATAGGTTGGAAACTTATATGATGGAAAATAGACCCCAGGGCCATAGATTTCACTAGTGGCTTCTCTC
Source organism: Triticum urartu (assembly GCF_003073215.2). NCBI lineage: Eukaryota > Viridiplantae > Streptophyta > Magnoliopsida > Poales > Poaceae > Triticum > Triticum urartu. The sequence goes on from NC_053023.1 coordinate 172,058,108, forward strand.
AAGATAGCATAAGTATTACGGTGGATGAACGAATTACTGTCGAGCAATTGATAGAAAAGCGAATAATTATGAGAATATCTAGGCATGATCAAGTATATAGGCATCACGTCCGCGACAAGTAGACCGACTCCTGCCTGCATCTACTACTATTACTCCACACATCGACCGCTATCCAGCATGCATCTAGAGTATTAAGTTCATAAGAACAGAGTAACACCTTAGGTAAGATGACATGATGTAGAGGGATAAACTCAAGCAATATGATATAAACCCCATCTTTTTATCCTCGATGGAAACAATACAATATGTGTTGTTTCCCTTTCTGTCAGTGGGATCAAGCACCGCATGATTGAACCCAAAGCTAAGCACTTCTCCCATTGCAAGAAAGATTAATCTAGTAGGCCAAACCAAACTTATAATTCGAAGAGACTTGCAAAGATAATCAATCATGCATAAAAGAATTCAGAGAAGAATCAAATATTGCTCATAGATAGACTTGATCATAAACCCACAATTCATCGGATCTCGACAAACACACCGCAAAAATAGTTACATTGAATAGATCTCCAAGAAGATCGAGGAGAACTTTGTATTGAGATTCAAAGAGAGAGAAGAAGCCATCTAGCTACTAACTATGGACCCGAAGGTCTGAAATAAACTACTCACACATCATCGGAGGGTCCATGGAGTTGATGTAGAGGCCCTCTGTGATCAATGCCCCCTCCGGCGGAGCTCCGAAAAAGGCCGCAAGATGGGATCTCTTGGGTACAAGAAGGATGAGGCGGTGGAAATAGGGTTTCGTGGTGCTCCTGGATGTTTTCGGGGTATGTGAACATATATAGGAGGAAGAAGTAGGTCGGTTGAGCCATGAGGGGCCCACGAGTGGGGAGGGCGTGCCTAGGGGGGTAGGCACACCCCCTGCCTCGTGGACTCCTCGTCCGTTTCTTGACGTCCACCCCAAGTCCTCTGGATCATGTTTGTTCCAAAAATCATGCTCCTGAAGGTTTCATTCCGTTTGGACTTCGTTTGATACTCCTTTTCTGCAAAACACTGAAATAGGCAAACAACAGTAATTTGCACTGGGCCTTGGGTTAATAGGTTAGTCCCAAAAATAATATAAAAGTGTAAAATAGAGCCCATTAACATCCAAAACAGATAATATAATAGCATGGAACAATCAAAAATTATAGATACGTTAGAGACGTATCAAGCATCCCCAATCTTAATTCCTGCTCATCCTCGAGTAGTAAAATGATAAAAACATAATTTTTGATGTGGAATGCTTACTAGCATGTTCTTCAATGTATTTTTCTCTATTGTGGCATGAATGTTCAGATCCGAAAGATTCAAGATAAAAGTTTATTGTTGACATAAAAATAGTAATACTCCAAGTATGATAATCAAGCAATTATGTCTTATCAAAAGACCATAGGCAAAGAAAACTTATCCCTACAAAATCATATAGTTTGGCCATACTTCATTTTCGTCACACAAAATGCTCCCATCATGCACAACCCCGATGACAAGCCAAGCAATTGTTTCATATTTAGCCTTTTCAAACTCTTTCAACTTTTACGCAATTTATGAGTGCGAGCCATGGACATATCATGGGTGGAATAGAATATGATGATTGAGGTTGTGTGAGAAGACAAAAAGGGAAAAAGTATCACATTGACACGGCTAATCAATGGGCTATGGAGATGCCCACCGATTGATGTCAATGCAAGGAGTAGGGATTGCCATGCAACGGATGCACTAGAGCTATAAATATATGAAAGCTCATCAAAGAAACTAAGTGGGTGTGCATCCAACTTGCTTGCTCATGAAGACCTAGGGCATTTGAGGAAGCCCATCATTGGAATATACAAGCCAAGTTCTATAATGAAAAATTCCCGCTAGTATATGAAAGTGACAAAATAAGAGACTCTCTATCATGAAGATCATGGTGCTACTTTGAAGCACAAGTGTGGAAAAGGATAGTAACATTGTCCCTTCTCTCTTTTTCTCTCATTTTTTTTAATTTGGGCCTTCTTATTTTATGGCCTATTTTTTTCGTCCGGAGTCTCATCCCGACTTGTGGGGGAATCATAGTATCCATCATCCTTTCCTCACATGGGACAACGCTCTAATGATGATCATCACACTTTTATTTACTTACAACTCAAGAATTACAACTCGATACTTAGAACAAAATATGACTCTATGTGAATGCCTCCGACAGTGTACCGGGATTGCGATGAATCAAGAGTGACATGTATGAAAAATTGAGCATGGTGGCTTTGCCACAAATACGATGTCAACTACATGATCATGCAATGCAATATGATAATGATGATGTGTGCCATAATAAATGGAACGGTGGAAAGTTGCATGGCAATATATCTCGGAATGGCTATGGAAATGACATAATAGGTAGGTATGGTGGCTGTTTTGAGGAAGATATAAGGAGGCTTATGTGTGATAGAGCGTATCATATCACGGGGTTTGGATGCACCGACGAAGTTTGCACCAACTCTCAAGGTGAGAAAGGGCAATGCACGGTACCGAAGAGGCTAGCAATGATGGAAGGGTGAGAGTGCATATAATCCATGGACTCAACATTAGTCACAAAGAACTCACATACTTATTGCAAAAATCTATAAGTCATCAAAACCAAGCAATACGCGCATGCTCTTAGGGGGGTAGATTGGTAGGAAAAGACCATCGCTCGTCCCCGACCGCCACTCATAAGGAAAGCAATCAAAGAACACCCCATGCTTCAAATTTGTCACATAACGTTTACCATATGTGCATGCTATGGGACTTGCCAACTTCAACACAAGTATTCATCAATTTCACAATTACTCAACTAGCACACCTCTAATATTATCACCTTTATATCTCAAAACCATCTATCAAGCATCCAACTTCTCTTAGCATTTAAAATTTATAATCAAAGCGAATTACCATGCTGTTCTAAAGGACTCTCAAAATGATACAAGTGAAGCATGAGAGATCAATTATTTCTATAAAATAGAACCACCGCCGTGCTCTAAAAGATATAAGCAAAGCACTAGAGCAAAAATTATCCAACTCAAAAGATATAAGTGAAGCACATAGAGTATTCTAATAAATTCCAATTCATGTGTGTCTCTCCCAAAAGGTGTGTACAGCAAGGATGATTGTGGTAAACTAAAAATCAAAGACTCAAATCATACAAGACGCTCCAAGCAAAATACATATCATGTGGCGAATAAAAATATAGCTCCATGTAAAGTTACCGATAGACGAAGACGAAAGAGGGGATGCCTTCCAGGGCATCCCCAAGCTTAGGCTTTTGTTTGTCCTTGGATTTTACCTTGGGGTGCCTTGGGCATCCCCAAGCTTAGGCTCTTGCCACTCCTTGTTCCATAATCCATCAAATCTTTACCCAAAACTTGAAAACTTCACAACACAAAACTTAAAAGAAAATCTCGTGAGCTCCGTTAGTAAAAGAAAACAAACCACCACTTCAAGTTACTGTAATTAACTCATTAATTATTTATATTGGTGTTAAACCTACTGTATTCCAACTTTTCTATGGTTCATAAACTCTATTACTAGCCATGGATTTATCAAAATAAGCAAACAACACACGAAAAACAGAATCTGTCAAAAACAGGACAGTCTGTAGTAATCTGTAGGTTTCGAATACTTATGGAACCCCAAAAATTCTAAAATAAATTGCTGGACGTGAGTACTTTATATATTAATCATCTTCAAAAAGAATTAACTAAATATCACTCTCCAATAAAAAATGGCAGCAATTCTCGTGAGCGCTAAAGTTTCTGTTTTTTACAGCAAGATCGCAAAGACTTTCCCCAAGTCTTCCCAAAGGTTCTACTTGGCACAAACACTAATTAAAAGCATAACACCACATCTAAACAGATGCTAGATGAATTATTTATTACTAAACAGAATCAAAAAACAAAAAACAAAAAAAATTGGGTTGCCTCCCAACAAGCGCTATCGTTTAACGCCCCTAGCTAGGCATAAAGGCAAGGATAGATCTAGGTATTCCCATCTTTGATATTTATCTTTTTAATGGAGGTATGCTCGGATCCGGGAGGTTCCTTATGTTTCCCTTCATACTCGGAGATTTTTAGATTTAGAGCATCCAACCGCTTATTGCAAAGTGTAATCAATGTATTCATGCGGTGAAGGTTCCCCCCAACATTTTTAAGAGGTTCAATAGACTTTTGCAATTCGCATAATTTCTCTAAGATTTGGGTTCCCTCGGGAGATGGTCCCTTTTGTGGGGGAATTATTCCTACTATCCTTCTACAATTTCATAAGCAACACTGGGATCAATATCAATAAAATTCCCTTTGGTGGCAAAATCAAGGAGTTGCCTATGGGGTATGGTGAGCCCAATATAAAAATTACGAAATAAAATCTTAGAGTCTCCCTCTATAGTGCAATCATGATAAGATTTTATCATCCTATACCAAGCATCTTTTAAGTTTTCTCCTTGTCTTTGTTTGAAGTGGAGGACTTCAAAATTGGGAGATAGAGGAGTAGATAAAGGACTAGCCATAACGACGAAGCAAGCGAAAGAAAAGGCGAATGGAAAAGAGGGCGAATAAAACGGCAAAGGTGAAGTGGGGGAGAGGAAAACAAGAGGCAAATGGCAAATAATGTAATGCAAGGGATAATAGTTTGCGATGGTACTTGGTATGTCTTGACTTGTGCGTAGACTCCCCGGCAACGGCGCCAGAAATCCTCCTTGCTACCTCTTGAGCATTGCGTTGATTTTCCCTTGAAGAGGAAAGGGTGATGCAGCAAAGCAGCATAAGTATTTCCCTCAGTTTTTGATAACCAAGGTATCAATCCAATAGGAGGCCACACGCAAGTCCCTCATACTGATACGTCTCCGTCGTATCTACTTTTCCAAACACTTTTGCCCTTGTTTTGGACTCTAACTTGTATGATTTGAATGGAACTAACCCGGACTAACGCTGTTTTCACCAGAATTGCCATGATGTTGTTTTATGTGCAGAAAACAAAAGTTCTCGGAATGACCTGAAACTCCACAGAATATCTTACAATAAATAATAAGAAATCCTCGCCAAAGATGAAGACCAGGGGGCCCACAGCCTTGCCACGAGGGTGGGGGGTGCGCCCCCCCCCCCTAGGGCGCACCCCCAACCTCGTGGGCCCCCTGGAGACCTCCCGACTCCAACTCCAACTCTATATAACTGCTTTCGGGGACAAAAAATAGGAGAGAAGAAATCATCGCGTTTTACGATACGGAGCCGCCGCCAAGCCCTAAAACCTCTCAGGAGGGCTGATTTGGAGTCCATTCGGGGCTCCGGAGAGGGGGATTCGTCGCTGTCGTCATCATCAACCATCCTCCATCACCAATTTCATGATGCTCACCACCGTGCGTGAGTAATTCCATCGTAGGCTTGCTGGACGGTGATGGGTTGGATGAGATTTACCATGTAATCGAGTTAGTTTTGTTAGGGTTTGATCCCTAGTATCCACTATGTTCTGAGATTGATGTTGCAATGACTTTGCTATGCTTAATGCTTGTCACTAGGGCCCGAGTGCCATGATTTCAGATCTGAACCTATTATGTTTCCATCAATATATGAGAGTTCTTGATCCTATCTTGCAAGTCTACAGTCACCTATTATGTGTTATGATCTGTTAACCCCGAAGTGACAATAATCGGGATACTTACCGGTGATGACCGTAGTTTGAGGAGTTCATGTATTCACTATGTGCTAATGCTTTGTTCTGGTTCTCTATTAAAAGGAGGCCTTAATATCCCTTAGTTTCCATTAGGACCCCGCTGCCACGGGAGGGTAGGACAAAAGATGTCATGCAAGTTCTTTTCCATAAGCACGTATGACTATATTCGGAATACATGCCTACATTACATTGACGAATTGGAGCTAGTTTTGTGTCACCCTATGTTATGACTGTTACATGATGAAGCACATCTAGCATAATTATCCATCATTGATCCAATGCCTACGAGCTTTCCATATACTGGTTTACGCTTATTTACTTTCCCGTTGATATTGTTACAATCACTACATGATACCAAAAATATTACTTTGCTTTCATTACTCTTTTGTTACCGTTACCATCACTATCATATTACTTTGCTACTAAACACTTTGCTGCAGATACTAAGTTTCCAGGTGTGGTTGAATTGACAACTCAGCTGCTAATACTTGAGAATATTCTTTGGCTCCCCTTGTGTCGAATCAATAAATTTGGGTTGAATACTCTACCCTCGAAAGCTCTTGCGATCCCCTATACTTGTGGGTCATCAAGACTAATTTCTGGCGCCGTTGACGGGGAGCATAGCTCTATTCTTTGAGTCACTTGGGATTTATATCTGCTGGACACTATGAAGAATTTGAAAGACGCTAAGACAACAATTTATTCCTCAACTACGAGGGGAGGTAAGGAACTGCCATCTAGCTCTGCACTTGATTCACCTTCTGTTATTAGTAAGCTTGCGACACCTAAACCTGCTTCTGCTATTTGTTCTGATATGCCGCATGTTATTGATGATGCTACTTCTGCTATACATGATACTTATGATGAAACTACTTCTATGCTTGATACTACTGTGCCACTTGGTGATTTTCTCGAGGAACGACTTGCTAGGGCTAGAGAGATTGAAAATATTGAATCTGATTATGAAGATGAAAGTGATGATGAAGAATCAGTTGCTATTCCTGAGGGTTATTTATTTGATCAAGAAGCTTCTTTAGCTATTTTAGCTTGCAAAGATAGATATGAACTCAAAACGTTATTAGCTAAATGGAATAAGCAATATCTAAATGCTAGGATGAGACCTGACCCTGCTTTTGCTACTTCACCTATCTGTGTTACTGATAAGGATTATGAATTCTCTGTTGATCCTGATATAATTACTTTAGTTGAATCTGATCCTTTTCATGGCTATCAATCTGAAACTGTTGTGGCACATCTTACTAAATTAAATGATATGGCCACCCTGTTCACTAATGATGAGAGATCTCACTACTTTTATATCCTTAAAATATTTTTGTTCTCATTAAAGGGTGATGCTAAGATATGGTTTAAATCTTGATCCTGGTTGTGTGCGTAGTCCCCAGGATATGATTTACTACTTCTCTTCTAAATATTTCCCTGCTCATAAGAAACAAGCTGCTTTAAAGGAAATATACAACTTTGTGCAAATTAAAGAAGAGAGTCTCCCACAAGCTTGGGGGAGGCTTCTCAAGTTACTTAATGCTTTGCCTGATCATCCTCTTAAGAAAAATGAAATACTTGATATCTTTTACAATGGACTAACCGATGCTTCCAGAGATTACCTGGATAGTTGTGCTAGTTCTCTTTTCAGGGAAAGAACACCGGATGAAGCTGAGATCTTATTGAATAATATGTTGACAAATGAAAATAATTGGGAACCTCGTGAGCCAGCTCCTGAGCCAGCTCCTGCTCCCATTAATGATCCTATTCCTAAACCAACTCCGAAGAAGAGAGGTGTCCTATTTCTCAGTCCCGAAGATATGCAAGAGGCAAAGAAATCTATGAAAGAAAAAAGTATTAAAGCTGAAAATGTTAAGAATTTACCTCCTATTGAAGAAATACATGGTCTTAATTTATCGCCTATTGAAGAAACATATGATCTTGATCCTTTACTTATTGAAGAACCTCCAGACCTCGATAACCCGACACAGGTAGTAAAGGTAAATTCTCTCTATATATATGATAAAGCTGAAATCCCTCCTACTAAAATTGCTAGTCAATGCTTGGATGAGTTTGATAATTTTATGTTTAAGCAAGAAGACTTCAATGCTTATTTTGGTAGACAATTAAAACAAGATGCTGATATGATTAAATACTTGGGTGATTATATGGCTAATATTAGAGGTGAACTTAAACTTGTTAGCAAACATGCTTCTATGGTTACCACTCAAGTAGAACAAGTACTTAAAGCTCAAAAAGAATTGCTCAATGAGATGAATAGTAAGAAAAATAATTATGCTGTTAAAGTGGCTACTAGAACTGGTAGAATGACTCAGGAACCTTTGTATCCTGAAGGCCACCCTAAGAGAATTGAACAAGATTCTCAGAGAAATAATATTGATGCACCTAGTTCTTCTAAAAGGAAGAAAAAGAAAAAATGATAGAATTATGCAAACTTCTAGTGAACCTATTGCTGAACCACCTGATAATCCAAATGATATCTCTATGTCTGATGCTGAAACGCAATCTGGCAATGTACATGAACCTAATGAAAATGTTAATGATGATGTTCATAATAATGCTCAACCTAGTTATGATAATGATGTAGAAATTGAACCTGCTGTTGATCTTGATAACCCACAATCAAAGAATCAACATTATGATAAGAAAGACTTTGTTGCTAGGAAACATGGTAAAGAAAGAGAGCCTTGGGTTCAGAAACCCATGCCTTTTCCTCCCAAACCATCCAAGAAAAAGGATGATGAGGATTTTGAGCGCTTTGCTAAAATGATTAGACCTATCTTTTTGCGTATGCGATTAACTGATATGCTCAAAATGAATCCTTACGCTAAGTACATGAAAGATATTGTTACAAATAAAAGAAAGATACCAGAAGCTGAAATTTCCACCATGCTTGCTAATTATACTTTTAAGGGTGGAATACCAAAGAAACTTGAAGATCCAGGAGTACCTACTATACCATGCTCCATTAAAAGAAACTATGTTAAAACTGCTTTATGTGATCTTGGAGCCGGTGTTAGTGTTATGTCTCTCTCTTTATATCGTAGACTTGACTTGAATAAGTTGACACATACTGAAATATCTTTGCAAATGGCTGATAAATCAACTGCTATACCTGTCGGTATTTGTGAGGATGTGCCTGTTGTGGTTGCAAATGTTACTATTTTAATGGACTTTGTTATTCTTGATATTCCTGAGGACGATAGTATGTCTATTATTCTTGGAAGACCTTTTCTTAATACTGCAGGGGCTGTTATTGATTGCAACAAAGGCAATGTCACTTTTCATGTTATAAATGGTAATGAGCATACGGTACACTTTCCGAGGAAACAACCTCAAGTTCATAGTATCAATTCTATCAGAAAAATTCCATCGATTATATTTGGAGGTTTTGAATTTCCTCTTCCTACTGTCAAGAAGAAATATGATATACTTATTATTGGGGATGTGCATATCCCCGTTGAGGTAACCTAGTGCTATTCGAAATTTCTCCTGTTTCATGTTAATCGGAATGAGTTTGTTAACAAGACTTAATCAACCTTGTTAGTGCATTCCTTTTGATGAGCATGAGATGGATGAAACTAGAAGCACAACCTTCTATACCCTCTCTATACTTTCTGTTATTTAGTTGAAATAAAGTAAAAATAAATAATTTTCTGCCTGTTATCTGATTATCCGTGCAATATAAAAATACCTCGAAAATAAAAGTTCTCCAAATGCCCTGAAAATTAAATATGATTTTTTCTAGAATATTTGAGGATTTATGGAACAAAGAACACACCAGGGGGGCCAACCACCTTGCCACGAGGGTGGAGGGTGCGCCCACCCCCCTAGGGCGCGCCCCCCTGCCTCGTGGGCCCATGGTGGCCCTCCTCCACTTATTCTTTCACCCACACACTCCTTCTTCCTCCCCCAAACACAAAAAACCAGCTCAAACCCGAGTCCAAGCTCGTTTTGCTGCCATTTTCGATCTCCTTGCTCAAAGCACCTCTCACAAAACTGCTTGGGGAGATTGTTCCTTTGTATGTGACTCCTCCATTGGTCCAATTAGTTTTTGTTCTAGTGCTTTATTCATTGCAAATTTTTGCTGCTTAGGTGACCCTGTTCTTGAGCTTGGATGTCAAATTTATATGGTCAAAAGTAGTTTTGATGCATGATATAGGCCCTAGGCACTTGTAGGAGTAGTTGCTATCAATATTATTGAGTTTGGTTTACTTTTATTTTGAAGTTACTAAAAAAATTCAGAATTTTTCAGAGGAAGAAATATGCTTAGGAAAATGTTCCAAGGTGGTTCTTCAAGGAAGAAAGGACCCAGGCTTGCAATGCGTGATGTTGATGAAGAGCCACCAAGAGACGCTCCAGTGCATCCTTGTGAATGGCCTTCTGAAAATTTTATGAATCAAGCGGGAATAAAAGAAGAATTCAACGCATATTTGCGTAACGCTGATCTCGTGAGCTTCGAGGAAGAGAAGTGCAGTCAGTATCATGAGCTCACTAGCTCCTTTGTGAGGAGGTTTGAATTTTCTACTTCACGTAATTCTCCAACTGCCCTGTTTGATCTTTATGACAAATCTTATACCATGGACTTAGAGGATTATACCACTGCGTGCAAACTTCCACAATGGGGTAGTATAAGGGACCCCCACAAATCTAAATTTAGAGATTTTCTTGCTAACATAACTATGGGAGAATCTAGAGACATTACACAAGCTACCATAGGGAGCATTCACTTTCCTGCTATACATTATTTTGCTCTCTTCATAGGTAAATGCATAAATGGTAAAGATGAGGCATGTCACGTGTGTGTCCCTGACCTCAGTATTCTTAGGAGTGCTATGTTAGGAGACAAATCATATAATTTGGGAGCCATTGTTGCACGTAGGTTGCATTTTAATAGACGTAATGGAGATTTCTTTGGTGGAATTTATGCAACCCGCATAGCTAATTTTCTTGGTATAGATGTGCGAGAAGATGATATTGAACTACCTCCTGCCTATCTAGATTTTAATGCTATGGTTCACCACCAGTTTGTCGAGAGGAATGAATCACCTCTCCAGTATCGACTAATCTTTGACAGACGCCGTGTTGTCCGTATTACTCTCCCTGCTCCTGCTTTCTTTGATTATCAGGCAAGAGGAGGATATACTATTACCAGAGAGGAGGCAGATGAGTACGAGATGAGAGAAGAGGCTGCTCGTCGCCACGCTGCACCTCAGCAGGCGATAGCTGCTGCATCACAGTACGACCCCAACAACTATTATTATGGATATCAGCCATACCAGCCGTGGCCATAGACCAACTTAGGCCAAAAGCCTAAGCTTGCGGGAGTACGTATTTCTCACCGACATTACATTTATGTTCACACACACTCATTGCTAGATGTCGGTGCTCATACTTTTTCATTGTATCATCCATGCTAGTTTATTTCCTTCTATGCTTTCTTCTTGTGTGTTTAATAAACCTTAAGAAAAAACCAAAAAAAATTAGTTGTAACTTTTAATCAGTTTACTTTCCATGCTTGTAGTAGTAATTAAAAAGAAAACCCAAAAATATTTCATGTTCTTCTTTTGCTTGTTGGGAGCTTCCCCGTGTAAATAGTTTTATTTCTTTTCTTTTCTTTGGGGGTCAGTAGGAGAAGACCATGATTAAATTGTTAAAATGGCTCTTATATGCATTATTGTTTATCTGACAAAAGAGCCCATATTGCCTTGTCTTCTCCTGTTTATTGAATGCCTGCAGATTCCAGCTTAGTCCAATGCACGTGCACTCTTATTATTATTCACATCGTTCGGTCATGTAAGTGAAAGGCAATTATGATGATATATGATGGACTGACTGAGATGAGAAAAGCTGGTATGAACTCGACCTCTTTTGTTTTTGTAAATATGATGAGTTCATCATTCTTGATTCAGCTTGTTATGAATAAACTTGTTTGCAATGACAATTAGAGATCATAGTTGCTTGTGACATGCTTGATTAGCTATGAGTTATAATGGTTTACCTTGCGTGCCAACGTGCTATTAAAATGGTTATGATGTGGTATGATAGGGTGGTATCCTCCTCTGAATGATTTAAGTGACTTGACTTGGCACATGTTCACGCATGTAGTTGAAACAAATCAACATAGCCTTCATGATATTTATGTTCATGGTGGATTATATCCTACTCATGCTTACATCCAATGTTTATTAATTTTAATGCATGTACATGGCTGTTGTCGCTCTCTAGTTGGTCGCTTCCCAGTCTTTTGCTAGCCTTCACATGTACTAAGCAGGAATACTGCTTGTGCATCCAATCCCTTAAACCCCAAAGTTATTCCAGATGAGTCCACTATACCTTCCTATATGCGGTATCTACCTGCCGTTCCAAGTAAATTTGTATGTGCCAAACTCTAAACCTTCAAATAATCATCATGTTTTGTATGCTCGAATAGCTCATGTATCAACTAGGGTTGTATGTATCTTCCATGTTAGGCGGGTTATTCTCAAGAGGAGTGGACTCCGCTCCTCACTCATGAGATAAATGGCTGGTCACCGGGATGCCCGGTCCCATGCTTTATGCAAACTAAATCAAAATAATTGCAAACAAAACTCCCCCTAGGACTTGATGTATGTTGGAGGCACTCGTTGTTTCGAGCAAGCCATGGATTGATGTTTGTTGGTGGAGGGGGAGTATAAACTTTACCATTCTGTTTGGGAACCGCCTATAATGTGTGTAGCATGGAAGATATTGCCATCTCTTGGTTGTTATGTTGACAATGAAAGTATACCGCTCAAAATATTATTCACCTCTATTTCAAAACCGAGCTATGGCACCTCTACAAATCCCTGCTTCCCTCTGTGAAGGGCCTATCTATTTACTTTTATGTTGAGTCATCACCTTCTTATTAAAAGCACTAGCTGGACAGCGCAACTGTCATTTTCATTCATTATTGTTAGTTTACATTGAGTATGACTTGACTGGATCTCTTTTACCATGAATTACAATGTCTAGTCAGTCCTTGGTCTTTAAAGGTGCTCTGCATTTATGTTTTGCGGTCTCAGAAAGGGCTAGCGAGATACCATCTTGTTATATCATATTATGATTGTTTTGAGAAAGTGTTGTCATCCGAGATTTATTATTATTGCTTGCTAGTTGATTATGCTATTGATATGGGTAATCATGAGACCTGAGAATTATTGCAAATATGGTTAGTTATAATCTTTGCTGAAAACTTGAATGCTAGCTTGACATATTTATAACAACAAGAGCAAACAGAGTTTGTAAAAGTTTTTCTTTATTTCTTTCAGTTTTTCAACTGAATTGCTTGAGGACAAGCAAGGGTTTAAACTTGGGGGAGTTGATACGTCTCCATCGTATCTACTTTTCCAAACACTTTTGCCCTTGTTTTGGACTCTAACTTGTATGATTTGAATGGAACAAACCCGGACTGGCGTTGTTTTCAGCAGAATTGCCATGATGTTGTTTTATGTGCAGAAAACAAAAGTTCTCGGAATGACCTGAAACTCCACGGAATATCTTACAACAAATAATAAGAAATCCTCGCCAAAGATGAAGACCAGGGGGGCCCACACCCTTGCCACGAGGGTGGGGGGCGCCCCCCCTAGGGCGCGCCCCCCTACCTCGTGGGCCCCCTGGAGACCTCCCGACTCCAGCTCCAACTCTATATAACTGCTTTCGAGGAGAAAAAAATAGGAGAGAAGAAATCATCACGTTTTACGATACGGAACCGCCGCCAAGCCCTAAAACCTCTCGGGAGGGCTGATCTGGAGTCCGTTCAGGGCTCCGGAGAGGGGGATTCGTCGCCGTCGTCATCATCAACCATCCTCCATCACCAATTTCATGATGCTCACCGCCGTGCGTGAGTAATTCCATCGTAGGCTTGCTGGACGGTGAAGGGTTGGATGAGATTTACCATGTAATCGAGTTAGTTTTGTTAGGGTTTGATCCCTACTATCCACTATGTTCTGAGATTGATGTTGCTATGACTTTGCTATGCTTAATTCTTGTCACTAGGGCCCAAGTGCCATGATTTCAGATCTGAACCTATTATGTTTTCATCAATATATGAGAGTTCTTGATCCTATCTTGCAAGTCTATAGTCACCTATTATGTGTTATGATCCGTTAACCCCGAAGTGACAATAATCGGGATACTTACCGGTGATGACCGTAGTTTGAGGAGTTCATGTATTCACTATGTGCTAATGCTTTGTTCCGGTTCTCTATTAAAAGGAGGCCTTAATATCCCTTAGTTTCCATTAGGACCCCGCTGCCACGGGAGGGTAGGACAAAAGATGTTATGCAAGTTCTTTTCCATAAGCACGTATGACTATATTCGAAATACATGCCTACATTACATTGACGAATTGGAGCTAGTTCTGTGTCACCCTATGTTATGACTGTTACATGATGAACCGCATCCGGCATAATTATCCATCATTGATCCGATGCCTACGAGCTTTCCATATACTGGTTTACGCTTATTTACTTTCCCGTTGCTATTGTTACAATCACTACATAATACCAAAAATATTACTTTGCTTTCATTACTCTTTTGTTACCGTTACCATCACTATCATATTACTTTGCTACTAAACACTTTGCTGCAGATACTAAGTTTCCAGGTGTGGTTGAATTGACAACTCAGCTGCTAATAATTGCGAATATTCTTTGGCTCCCCTTGTGTCGAATCAATAAATTTGGGTTGAATACTCTACCCTCGAAAGCTGTTGCGATCCCCTATACTTGTGGGTCATCACGTACCTACACAAACAAATAAGAACCTCGCAACCAATGCGATAAAGGGGTTGTCAATCCCTTCACGGTCACTTACGAGAGTGAGATCCGATAGAGATAATAATGATAAGATAAATATTTTTGGTATTTTTATGATATAGATTGAAAGTAAAGATTGCAAAGTAAAATAGGTTGGAAACTTATATGATGGAAAATAGACCCAGGGGTTGCTACCTCTTGAGCACTGTGTTGGTTTTCCCCGAAGAGGAAAGGATGATGCAGCAAAGTAGCGTAAGTATTTCCCTCAGTTTTTCAGAACCAAGGTATCAATCCAGTAGGAGGCTACGCGCAAGTCCCTCGTACCTGCACAAAAGACATAAATCCTCGCAACCAACGCAAATAGGGGTTGTCAATCCCTATAGGGCCACTTACGAGAGTGAGATCTGATAGATATGATAAGATAATATTTTTGGTATTTTCGTGATAAAGATGCAAAGTAAAATAAAGGCAAAGTAAATAGCAAAGGAAATAACTAAGTAGTAGGAGATTAATATGATGAAGATAGACCCGGGGGCCATAGGTTTCACTAGTGGCTTCTCTCAAGAGCATCAGTATTCTATGGTGGGTGAACAAATTACTGTTGAGCAATTGACAGAATTGACCATAGTTATGAGAATACCTAGGTATGATCATGTATATAGGCATCACGTCCGAGACAAGTAGACCGACTCCTGCCTGCATCTACTACTATTACTCCACTCATCAACCGCTATCCAGCATGCATCTAGAGTATTAAGTTAAAAACAGAGTAATGCCTTAAGCAAGATGACATGATGTAGAGGGATAGACTCATGCAATATGAAGAAAACACCATCTTGTTATCCTCGATGGCAACAATACAATACGTGCCTTGCTGCCCCTACTGTCACTGGGAAAGGACACCGCAAGATTGAACCCAAAGTTAAGCACTTCACCCATTGCAAGAAAGATCAATCTAGTAGGCCAAACCAAACTCATAATTCGAAGAGACTTGCAAAGATAACCAATCATACATAAAAGAATTCAGAGAAGATTCAAATATTATTCATAGATAGACTTGATCATAAACCCACAATTCATCGGTCTCAACAAACACACCACAAAAAGAAGATTACATCGAATAGTTCTCCACAAGAGAGGGGGAGAACATTGTATTGAGATCCAAAAAGAGAGAAGAAGCCATCTAGCTACTAACTATGGACCCGGAGGTCTGAGGTAAACTACTCACACTTCATCGGAGGGGCTATGGTGTTGATGTAGAAGCCCTCCGTGATCGATGCCCCCTCCGGCGGAGCTCTGGAACAGGCCCCAAGATGGGATCTCATGGATACGAAAAGATACGGCGGTGGAATTAGGGTTTTGGCTCCGTATCTGATCCTTTGGGGGTACGTATGTATATATAGGAGGAAGGAGTAAGTCGGTGGAGCAACATGGGGCCCACGAGGGTGGAGGGCGCGCCTGGGGGAATAGGCGCGCCCCCCTACCTCGTGGCATCCTCTTTTCTTTCTTGACGTAGGGTCCAAGTCTCCCAGGTCTTGTTCCTTGAGAAAATCACGATCCCGAAGGTTTCATTCTGTTTGGACTCCGTTTGATATTCCTTTTCTTCGAAACCCTAAAATAGGCAAAAAACAGCAATTCTGGGCTGGGCCTCCGGTTAATAGGTTAGTCCCAAAAATAATATAAAAGTGGATAATAAAGCCCAATAATGTCCAAAACAGTAGATAATATAGCATGGAGAATCAAAAATTATAGATACGTTGGAGATGTATCAAGCATCCCCAAGCTTAATTCTTGCTCGTCCTCGAGTAGGTAAATGATAAAAATAGAATTTTTGATGCGGAGTGCTACTTGGCGTAATTTCAATGTAATTCTTCTTAATTGTGGTATGAATATTTACATCCGAAAGATTCAAGACAAAAGTTTAATATTGACATAAAAATAATAATACTTCAAGCATACTAACAAAGTAATTATGTCTTCTCAAAATAACATAGCCAAAGAAAGTTATCCCTACAAAATCATATAGTCTAGCTATGCTCCATCTTCACCACACAAAATATTTAAATCATGCACAACCCCGATGATAAGCCAAGCTATTGTTTCATACTTTTGACATTCTCAAAACTTTTTCAATTTTCACGCAATACATGAGCATGAGCCATGGACATAACACTATAGATGGAATAGAATGGTGGTTGTGGAGAAGACAAAAAGGGATAAGATAGTCTCACATCAACTAGGCGTATCAACGGGCCATGGAGATGCCATCAATAGATATCAATGTGAGTGAGTAGGGATTGCCATGCAACGGATGCACTAGAGCTATAAGTATATGAAAGCTCAAAAAGAAACTAAGTGGGTGTGCATCCAACTTGCTTGCTCATGAAGACCTAGGGCATTTTGAGGAAGCCCATCATTGGAATATACAAGCAAGTTCTATAATGAAAAATTCCCACTAGTATATGAAAGTGATAACATGAGAGACTCTCTACTATGAATATCATGGTGCTACTTTGAAGCACAAGTGTGGTAAAACGATAGTAACATTGTCCCTTCTCTATTTTTCTCTCATTTTTTTATTTGGGCCATTTCTCTTTTTTATGGCCTCTTTTCTTTCTCTTTTTTTTCGTCCGGAGTCTCATCCCGACTTGTGGGGGAATCATAGTCTCCATCATCCTTTCCTCACTGGGACAATGCTCTAACAATGATGATCATCACACTTTTATTTTTCTTACAACTCAACAATTACAACTCGATACTTAGAAGAAGATATGACTCTATACGAATGCCTCCAGTGGTGTACCGGGATATGCAATGATGCATGAGTGACACGTATGAAAGAATTATGAATGGTGGCTTGGCCACAAATACGATGTCAACTACATGATCATGCTAAGAAATATGACAATGATGGAGTGTGTCATGAAAAATGGAACGGTGGAAAGTTGCATGGCAATATATCTTGGAATGGCTATGGAAATGCCATAATAGGTAGGTATGGTGGCTGTTTTGAGGAAGGTATATGGTGGGTGTATGATACCGGCAAAAGGTGTGCGGTATTAGAGAGGCTAGCAAAGGTGGAAGGGTGAGAGTGCGTATAATCCATGGGCTCAACATTAGTCATAAAGAACTCATATACTTATTGCAAAAATCTACAAGTTATCAAAGCAAAGTATTACGCGCATGCTCCTAGGGGGGTAGATTGGTAGGAAAATAACATCGCTCGTCCCCGACCGCCACTCATAAGGAAGACAATCAAAAAATAAATCATGCTCCGACTTCATCACATAACAGTTCACCATACGTGCATGCTACGGGAATCACAAACTTTAACACAAGTATTTCGCAAATTCACAACTACTCAACTAGCACAACTTTGATATCACCATCTTCATATCTCAAAACAATTATCAAGCATCAAACTTCTCATAGTATTCAACACACTCATAAGAAAGTTTTATTATTAATCTTGTATACAAAGCATATTAAGACTTTAAGCATTTCCACCACCATGCTCTAAAAGATATAAGTGAAGTACTAGAGCAAAACTATATAACTCAAAAGATATAAGCGAAGCACATAGAGTATTCTAACAAATTTCAAATCATGTATGGCTCTCTCAAAAGGTGTGTACAGCAAGGATGATTGTGGTAAACTAACAAATAAAGACTCAAATAATACAAGACGCTCCAAGCAAAACACATATCATGTGGCGAATAAAAATATAGCTCCAAGTAAAGTTATCGATGGAAGTAGACGAAAGAGGGGATGCCTTCTGGGGCATCCCCAAGCTTTGGCTTTTAGGTGTCCTTATATTATCTTGGGGGTTCCATGTGTATCCCCAAGCTTAGGCTCTTGCCACTCCTTGTTCCATAATCCATCAAATCTTTACCCCAAACTTGAAAACTTCACAACACAAAACTTAAAGTAGAAAATCTCGTGAGCTCCGCTAGCGAAAGAAAATAAAAGACTACTTCAAGGTACTGTAATGAACTCATTCTTCATTTATATTTGTGTTATACCTACTGTATTCCAACTTATCTATGGTTTATAAACTAGTTTACTAGCCATAGATTCATCAAGAGAAGCAAACATCACACGAAAAACAGAATCTGTCAAAAACAGAACAGTCTGTAGTAATCTGTAGCTAGCGCAAGATCTGGAACCCCAAAAATTCTAAAATAAATTTCTGGACGTGAGGAATTTAGATATTAATCATCTTCAAAAAGAATTAACTAAATGGCACTTTTCAAATAAAAGTGACAGCAGTTATCGTGAGCGCTAAAGTTTCTGTTTTTTACAGCAAGTTCAACAAGACTTTCCCCAAGTCTTCCCAACAGTTCTACTTGGCACAAACGCTAATTAAACACAAAAAACACAACCAAAACAGAGGCTAGATAAATTATTTATTACTAAACAGGAGCAAAAATCAAGGAATAAAAATAAAATTGGATTGCCTCCCAACAAGCGCTATCGTTTAACGCCCCTAGCTAGGCATAACAAGCAAGAATAGATCTAGGTATTGCCATCTTTGGTGGGCAATTCTTCAATGAGGCATCTACCATCTTTAGGAATTTCTTTCTTTTTATTAATTATCAAACTTTTAGGCACAAGATCGAAAAATTCATTTGTAATAAATGGTTCCTTAATGATAGCAAAAAGATTGGGATGAATACTTATAGATTTGAGATCCGCATTTTCCTTACTAGAGGATTCATCCTTATTTTTAGGAACATACGTAAGCTTGGAAATTTTAGTGGGAGGACTTGGAGTACTCTTTACGGAAGAAAAAGCGGTTCCCAAGTTGCTGATAATGCCCTCAAGTTTATCGATTCTAGTGGAATCATGATTTATTTTCTCATTAACCATGGGTTCCTTTTCTTTAATATTTTTCAAAGTAACTCCTACTTTAGATCCATATTGAGAGATTCGGCTGTGGATCTTTTTATCCAAATTTTCAATTAACTCTACGGTAGCAACCTTATTTTCAATAATTTCAAGCCTTTGCATTACATGCTCCAAAGTTAATATAGTTCCATTAACCAAGAGAGGAGGTGAGCCAAATAAATCTAACATAGCATTATAAGAATCAAAAGTATGGCTACCCAAAAAGTTCCCTCCGGTAATAGTATCAAGAACATAACGGTGCCAAGGAGTAATGCCTACATAAAAATTGCGAAGAAGAACGGAAGTAGATTGCTTCCTAGTAGATCTATTTTGAGCATTGCAAATTCTATACCAAGCATCTTTTAGATTTTCTCCCTCCCTTTGCTTAAAATTTAGAATTTCATTCTCAGGAGACAATAGAGAAGATAAGGGACTAGCCATAACGACAAGCAAACGAACTAACACACAAGAAAACAAAAAGCAAGCGGGCAAAAAGAGGCAAATAGAGAAAGAGAGGGAGGATAGAGAGAGAGGACGAATAAAACGGCAAGGGTGAAGTGGGGGAGAGGAAAACGAGAGACAAATGGCAAATAATGTAATGCGGGAGATAAGGGTATGTGATGGGTAATTGGTATGTTGACTTTTGCGTAGACCTCCCCGGTAACGGCGCCAGAAATCCTTCTTGCTACCTCTTAAGCACTGCGTTGGTTTTCCCCGAAGAGGAAGGGATGATGCAGCAAAGTAGCGTAAGTATTTCCCTCAGTTTTTGAGAACCAAGGTATCAATCCAGTAGGAGGCTACACGCAAGTCCCTCGTACCTACACAAAAGAAATAAATCCTCGCAACCAATGCAAATAGGGGTTGTCAATCCCTATAGGGCCACTTACGAGAGTGAGATCTGATAGATATGATAAGATAATATTTTTGGTATTTTTGTGATAAAGATGCAAAGTAAAATAAAGGCAAAGTAGATAGCAAAGGAAATAACTAAGTAGTAGGAGATTAATATGATGAAGATAGACCCGGGGGCCATATGTTTCACTAGTGGCTTCTCTCGAGAGCATAAGTATTCTACGGTGGGTGAACAAATTACTGTTGAGCAATTGACATAATTGAGCATAGTTATGAGAATATCTAGGTATGATCATGTATATAGGCATCACGTTCGAGACAAGTAGATCGACTCCTGCCTGCATCTACTACTATTACTCCACTCATCGACCGCTATCCAGCATGCATCTAGAGTATTAAGTTAAAAACAGAGTAACGCCTTAAGCAAGATGACATGATGTAGAGGGATAGACCCATGCAATACGTGCCTTGCTGCCCCTACTGTCACTAGGAAAGGACACTGCAAGATTGAACCCAAAGCTAAGCACTTCTCCCATTGCAAGAAAGATCAATCTAGTAGGCCAAACCAAATTGATAATTTGAAGAGACTTGCAAAGATAACCAATCATACATAAAAGAATTCAGAGAAGATTCAAATATTATTCATAGATAATCTTGATCATAAACCCACAATTCATCGGTCTCAACAAACACACCGCAAAAAGAAGATTACATCGAATAGTTCTCCACAAGAGAGGGGGAGAACATTGTATTGAGATCCAAAAAGAGAGAAGAAGCCATCTGGCTACTAACTATGGACCCGTAGGTCTGAGGTAAACTACTCACACTTCATCGGAGGGGCTATGGTGTTGATGCAGAAGCCCTCCGTGATCGATGCCCCCTCTGGCGGAGCTTCGGAACAGGCCCCAAGATGGGATCTCGTGGATACAGAAAGTTACAGCGGTGGAATTAGGTTTTTGGCTCTGTATCTGATCGTTTGGGGGTACGTAGGTATATATAGGAGGAAGGAGTACGTCGGTGGAGCAACAGGGGGCCACGAGGGTGGAGGGCGCGCTTGGGGGGGTAGGCGCGCCCCCTACCTCATGGCATCCTCTTTTCTTTCTTGACGTAGATTCCAAGTCTCCCGGGTCTTGTTCGTTGAGAAAATCACGTTCCCGAAGGTTACATTCTGTTTGGACTCCGTTTGATATTCCTTTTCTTCGAAACCCTAAAATACGCAAAAAAACAGCAATTCTGGGCTGGGCCTCCGGTTAATAGGTTAGTCCCAAAAATAAAAGTGGATAATAAAGCCCAATAATGTCCACAACAGTAGATAATATAGCATGGAGCAATCAAAAATTATAGATACGTTGGATACGTATCAGGGGCCATAGATTTCACTAGTGGCTTCTCTCAGATAGCATAAGTATTACAGTGGGTGAACGAATTACTGTCAATCAATTGATAGAAAAGCGAATAATTATGAGAATATCTAGGCATGATCATGTATATAGGCATCACATACGCGACAAGTAAACCGACTCCTGCCTGCATCTACTACTATTACTCCACACATCGACCGCTATCCAACATGCATCTAGAGTATTAAGTTCATAAGAATAGAGTCACGCCTTAGGTAAGATGACATGATGTAGAGGGATAAACTCAAGCAATATGATATAAACCCCATCTTTTTATCCTTGATGACAACAATACAATACACGTCGTTTCCCTTTCTGTCGCTGGGATCGAGCACCGCAAGATTGAACCCAAAGCTAAGCACTTCTTCCATTGCAAGAAAGATCAATCTAGTAGGCTAAGACGATCGAGGAGAACTTTGTATTGAGATTCAAAGAGAGAGAAGAAGCCATCTAGCTACTAACTATGGACCCAAAGGTCTGAAGTAAACTACTCACACATCATCGGAGGGGCCATGGAGTTGATGTAGAGGCCCTCCGTGATCAATGCCCCCTCCGGCGGAGCTCCGGAAAAGGCCCCAAGATGGGATCTCTTGGATACAGAAGGTTGCAGCGGTGGAAATAGGGTTTCGTGGTGCTCCAGGATGTTTTCGGGGTATGAGAACATATATAGGAGGAAGAAGTAGGTCGGTTGACCCACGAGGGGGGAGGGCGCGCCCAGGGGGGTAGGCGCGCTGTAGGATCTTGAAGTAGATGTGTCTAGAGGGGGGTGATTAGACACTTAATGCTAAAGTTGCAATTTTTAAGATTTTTCGATTTAAGTGGAGTTTAGGCATAATTTCAACATTCACAATACATATCAAGCAAGCATGCAAAGAGTGTATAGGCAGCGGAAAATAAAGCATGCAACTTGCAAGAATGTAAAGGGAAGGGTTTGGAGAATTCAAATGCAATTGGAGACACAGATGTTTTTCCCGTGGTTCGGATAGGTGGTGCTATCCTACATCCACGTTGATGGAGACTTCAACCCACGAAGGGTAACGGTTGCGCGAGTCCACGGAGGGCTCCACCCACGAAGGGTAATGGTTGCGCGAGTCCATGGAGGGATCCACCCACGAAGGGTAATGGTTGCGCGAGTCCACGGAGGGCTCCACCCACGAAGGGTCCACGAAGAAGCAACCACCCACGAAGGGTCCACGAAGAAGCAACCTTGTCTATCCCACCATGGCCATCGCCCACGAAGGACTTGCCTCACTAGCGGTAGATCTTCACGAAGTAGGCGATCTCCTTGCCCTTACAAACTCCTTGGTTCAACTCCACAATCTTGTCGGAGGCTCCCAAGTGACACCTAGCCAATCTAGGAGACACCACTCTCCAAGAAGTAACAAATGGTGTGTAGGTAATGAACTCCTTGCTCTTGTGCTTCAAATGATAGTCTCCCCAACACTCAACTCTCTCTCTCATAGGATTTGGATCTGGTGGAAAGAAGGTTTGAGTGGAAAGCAACTTGGGGAAAGCTAGAGATCAAGATTCATATGGTAGGAATGGAATATCTTGGCCCTAACACATGAGTAGGTAGTTCTCTCTCAGAAATAGGATGCTGGAAGTGTAGGCTTAGTCTGATGGCTCTCTCCACGAATGAAGAGGAGGTGGAGGGGTATATATAGCCTCCACACAAAATCCAACCGTTACACACAGTTTTCCAATCTCGGTGGGACCGAATCAACAAACTCGGTCGGACCGAAAAGGTAAACCTAGTGACCGTTAGAGATTTTTGGTGGGACTGACTGGATCAACTCGATGGGACCGATGTGATAGGGTTAGGGTAAATCCAAAACTCGGTTTGACCGATTACTCAAACTCGGTGGGACCGATTTGGGTAATAAGTGAAACAGAGAGTTGGCCAAGCAAACTCGGTGGGGCCGATTGCATATCTCGGTGGGACCGAAAATATTGCAATAGGTAACAGAGAGTTTGCAAGCCCATCTCGGTGAGACCGAACTGATTAGGGTTTCTAGCAGTGGCTATGACAGGTGAAACTCGGTGGTGCCAGATAGGAATAATCGGTAGGTCCGAGTTTGGCTTTGGGTTTAGGTCATATGTGGAAGTGGGAAAGTAGCTGAGGATTTTGGAGCATATCATTAAGCACATGAAGCAAGAGGCTCATTAAGCAACACCTCATCCCTCCTTGATAGTATTGGCTTTTCCTATGGACTCAATGTGATCTTGGATCACTAAAATGTAAAATGAAGAGTCTTGAGCTTGAACCTTTAGCCAATCCTTTGTCCTTAGCATCTTGAAGGAGTTCCCATAACCTTTAGTCCATGCCACTCCATTGTTGAACTTATCTGAAACATGCTAGATAGAAATGTTAGTCCAACAAGAGATATGTTGTCATCAATTATCAAAACCACCTAGGGAGCACTTGTGCTTTCACGCGCCCCCCTGCCTCGTGGACTGCCCCCTGCCTCATGGACTCCTTATCCGTTTCTTGATGTCCACTCCAAGTCCTCTGGATCACGTTTGTTTCAAAAATCACGCTCCCAAAGGTTTCATTCCGTTTAGACTCCGTTTGATATTCCTTTTCTGCGAAACACTGAAATAGGCAAAAAAAAACAACAATTTGCACTTGGCCTTGGGTTAATAGGTTAGTCTCAAAAATAATATAAAAGTGTAAAATAAAGCCCATTAACATCCAAAATAGATAATATAATAGCATGGAATAATAAAAAATTATAAATACATTGGAGACGTATCAATTTTGCATGGCAGATTATGCGTGAAAAATTCACATTCTTGAAGGATAAAATCTGAAAAAAGCACCTGAGCATGAGAAGCATCCATGCTTCTCATGTCCTTGCATGAATCCACCTGAGCATGAACTGCCCCCTGTTGCTGCTTGTGGAGCCGCCCCTGCCCTCCGCTGTTGCTTCCACACCCCAATGTTGCTCTTCCAAAGTGCCCTCCACTATTGTGTTGGTCCTCTTGATCACGCTGTGACTGCTCCCGAAGCTCGCGTTGCACGGAGCGTGGAGGTTTGGACACGAGGAAGCCATTGGAGTAGGCCGCGGAGCTCGCGGTGCACGGAGGCGTCGGAGCCGAACGTCGACATGCTCCATCCCGGACCACAATGCTCTCGTACCTGCGTCGGCACCCAATGTAGTAGCAGGGGCGCCTCTCATCGCCGACCGCATTGCACCCCATCACCTTCCCGCCGCTCATCTCCGTCAGAGCTGCCGCCGCCCGCTCCCTGCGCAACCACCTCCACTCTGTGCTCGCGCAGATCCTTGACGTGGCCTCCTGCTGCCTTGCCGAAGCCGCCCCAACACACGGGGCAGTAGCAGGGGCGGCCCCCGTCTTCAAACGCATCGCCCCCATCTCCTTCTCGCCACTCCTCCCCGCCTCGGTCTTCAGGAGCAGCACCTCCGCTGCGGTTTCCGAGTAAGCCGTCGACGCAATCACCCACACACAAGCTCCTCGCCGTGGTGCTCGCGCTCCGAGAGCAGCACCTTCACCGCGGTCTCCGAGTAAGCGGCCCACACAGCCACCCCGCACGAGCTCCTCTTCGTGGTCTTCGAATATGCCGACGGGGCAGCCCCCACATGAGCTCGAGATGAAGGGGAGAAAAGTGAGCGGCATAGTGTATGGGGTAGAGGATAAGAGACTCGTTCGGTCGTGCGTTGTTCGCATCGAACGCTCTCAAAACATGACATGGCACCGCTCGCCGCTTTAAAAATCATAAATCGCGATGTAGGGTGATAGAAGCGTGGGCGAAGTTGATAAGTGTCACATTTGCGTTATGTGAAAAGTTGCCAAACAGGCTGTCAAGGGGCCAAGATGAATGTGTGCATCAAAAGCGAGCTTATTCCCCTGTTCATACGGTCAGCTCCCTGTCCAAAGAGGATTAGTTGGTAGCCAAGCCAAGGTTGGTGAGGCCGTGCGACTGTGACAGTTCGACTAGCTAGAGTCACCGGGCATGGTTTAAACACCAAGAAAACGCAGCTACAGGCGCGCGGCGGAGCCTTGCGGTTGCAGGGGAGAGGATCCCTCCAACCGCAACATGCTGCCGCGCTCCCACTCGCACCCGGCCCGGCGGCGCTCCGGCCTCGGCCCGCAGCTCTGCGCCGTCGCCGCGGCGCTGCTCCTGCTCCTCTCCCTCGCCGTCCTCCACTCCCGCCTCTCCTCCTCCTCGCCCTTCCCCCTCTCCTCCTCGTCCCGCTCCTCCGCCACCGACTCCGCCGCCACCAACTCCACCGCTCTCCTCGCGGACGACGATGACGACCCCGTGGCCGCCGCTCTCGACCCCGACCTCACCCTCGCCGCCGTGACCACCGCTGCCGCCACCGAGGGCGCCGCGGCTACCAACCCCGACGACGACCGCATCGACGAGCTCGACGTGCTCGACGAGGACGACTCCTCCGCCGCCACCGACGCGGCCGACGACGTGCCCGCCTCCACCACCGCCGCGTCCTTCCTCTGGGACCACGCCGCCGGCGTCGCCCGCCTCCCCTTCCGCCTCCCCCCCGCTGGCGATGCCCCGCCCGCGGGGTTCCCCCACTTGGACTCCCCGCGTCGGATCGCCGCCGCCGCCTTTGGATCCGATGACGAGCCTGTGGATCTGGAGCTGCGGGTGGAGATCTCGTCCATCAGCGGCATTGAGGACGCGCTGCTCCTCAAGCCCGCCTCCGGCCGTAGCGAGACGCGGCTCCGCTCTGGTTGGGCGCGGTGGCTGGAGGGGAAGGCAGACTACCTCCGACGCGATCGGATGCTCAGGTCCAACTTGGAGTTCCTCAATCCTCGCAACCACCCTCTGCTCCAGGACCCAGACAGTCCTGGTCTCACTTCACTCACCCGTGGCGACCGCATGGTGCAGCGGATGCTCATCTCAGAAATTGAGAAAGGCTCATCCAAGAATTTTGCCCGGCGGAGCCTCAAGTCGTCTGACAATGAGCATGGAGTAGGATCCATTGTGAAGGAGGAGCCGGAAGAAGTTAGGAGGTGGGGACACTTTCCAGGAATTGATCCACATTTGGGGTTCTCGGAGTTCATGGAAAGGTTCTTCGAGCATGGGAAGTGCTCCATGAGGGTGTTCATGGTATGGAACAGCCCTCAGTGGGCGTACGGTGTTCGGCACCAGCGTGGGCTCGAGAGCTTGCTCCTGCAGCATCCTGATGCCTGTGTGGTCATGCTGTCGGAGACGCTGGAGCTGGAGACCTTCCATGAGTTTGTGAAGGAAGGGTATGTTTCATAACCTGTTTATTCGCTGATGCTTCTTTAGATCTAATTTGCGAGTGACAGCTGAAGTCATACAACTTTGTAGTGTTCGTAATAACTAGTATTTGATTAATGAGATTAGCTAACTGTGAATAACAAACTACAGAAAGATAATACTTCCAACATAAAAGCGTGAAGTAACTAGAACTAGAACCACTTGGTGCTACACGGTATTTTTCTTTCTTTGTACTAGTATATTTACCAGCTGTTTGAGGAAATGTGTCACTTCTGGGGAACGAACACCATGTTTTAGAACTATTGCTGGCATAAATGGACATGTACTGAGTAGAGACTGTCATTGAAGGGAATTGAAATCTCTAGTCTCTGGCATTGCATTTCTAGTCCCACCCTTTACATAGCCAATCTCTTTTCTAACCCTTGGATTAAAAGTTGCTTAGGTCCACACCTGTGCAGAATATTGTCTTCGCTGTTTTATTTCTTAGCATATAGAAGCTAATTGTGTTCTTATCCTCCCAGATTATTCCTTACTAACCGGTGAATAAATTACTAGTTGAACCCCAAGCCATCCAATAAAGTATTCATGAGTAGGATAATGGTACTTTCTTGTGCTTGCATTTGCATATTTGGTCAGCGCCACACAAGTAGTGTTTAAAGTATTATATTCTGTTTACCTATACTATTAACATTCTCTTGATTAGTTGTACAAGCATAAAAACATACCCTCACCTCTTAGATTACTGCTCCCCAGCTCTGTTAGCATAGCATTGGCACATCAAGTGATATCTCAGCTAGCTATGGGTGGATGATACAGATCGGATCTAATCTGAATTAATTAACTTTCTTAAATATCACAAATGACACACCTTTAGGTGCTTTAACCTTTTGCTATTTGCTATCCAACGTAGTTGTTTGCTGCAACTACTGCTCAGCATTGGCACATCAAGTGATATCTCAGCTAGCTATGGGTGGATGATACAGATCGGACCTAGTCTGAATTAATTAACTTTCTTAAATATCACAAATGACGCACCTTTAGGTGCTTTAACCTTTGCTATTTGCTATCCAACGTAGTTGTTTGCTGCAACTTTGATTGCTTTTCTAGATTTATCCACTCCAAAAGGTAATTTGATGGTTGCAGTCTGCATATTAGGTCAGCAAGATCCATTCTCTAGTAGTCCATAAATACATAATCGATTGTCTGGAATCCCAAGGAGGATTCTGTAAAGAGCAAGACACAATTAATGTGCACCTGTTCTTTCTGGAGTTTGCGCTGCAGTATTTATAATTTTATATGTAAATCATAAACCATATCTCGAATTTTACATGGTTAATATACTGGAAGCTCATGGTTTTTTACCAATGGAGTGTTACGAACACATATATGGACAACTGAATACCCAACAAAAGTAAACAGCATCAATTAGTGAATCATCTGAGAAGGCTCTTTGTTTCAATGGCTGGTGTCCTTTGGTGACTTATTGCTCGATTACCATTCCAAAAAGAGCAAATCATAGGACGAATGCTAGGCGCGGGAGGCGGGACGACCGGCCCAAATTTCGTCCGGTCCCGCGCAGCCGCACGATGCGCGCGCTCGTAACCACAGGATTCAGCCGCTAAGCCCCTGCTTGGTCGTCTCCCCCGTGGCCACCAGTTTGTAGGCTCCATGGCGCCACTCATCGGCTCACCGGGGCCCCTTGCCGGCTCGACAGTTGCAGCGCTGGCGCCCGCGTGGTTCCGTCCCCTATGCAGCAAATCGCGCTGTCGGTTCCAGCAACCAGCCCACCGGTCGTAGCCATAGCCATGCCGTAGCCGGTTGGTGCAACGGCGAGTGCCGGTTCCAGCATGGGGGCATCGTGGTTGCAGCACCCTTCCTAGCCGTGGTCACCACCGGAAGCTCCGGCAGTCCCCCCGCGCAACCCCGGTGCCGTCACGCAAGGTCTCAGCTCGCCATGGCCTGTTGTAGCTTCCACCGATCACGGTTGCAGCATGGGCCGACGCAGGTTGCAGCTTTTTCCACTGCCGGTCGTGACATGAGTTGCTGGTTCTAGCATCCGCTACTGCCGGATCAAGCAACCTCCATGGCTAGTTGCAGCATCTGCCCCTGCCGGTTCCAGCATGGCCGTTGTCGATTCCAGCACCCGGTGGCCGTCAGTTCCAGCAAAAAGACGACCAAGGTTGTAGCATCGCCATTGGCCGGTTCCAGCACCGCCACCCACAGATTGCAACACCGTCTGCAACGAATAGCAGGACCACCACCCGGCGACACCACAGGCCCCGGCAGCAGGGAGGAGAGGGTGGGGGGGGCAGCAATTGCTTGGACGGGGAAGAGACAAAAAAGGAGGAGGCCGCGGCCACATCTGTACCACTCTCACTGGACAACGGCTTTTACATGGGGAGCTCGTCCATGGAGGGCAGATGGAGAGTACTTCGGTGCTTCCTGTGAAAGAAGGAATCGAGACAGGAGAGGAGCTGGGGAAGAAAGGAAACGAGTGGAGGCGCATGGCCCGGAACGGATAAGGCACAGACGAAGACTTCTCTTGTGGGTCCCACCGAATACGTGCTGCTACACGAGCGAGGTGGCGTGAACATCGCTGAACCGATTTGCATGGATATGGAGTGTATGATCTGATGGAATCGAACGACGCACACTCGACCGGCGCAAGACTTGTCCGGTCGACTGGAAGGGATTGTTTCCCAAATCATAGCTAATCTGTTCATGTTCTTTCTGAAGATTGTGCTCGAGCATTTGTTTAAAGCATATGCCATATCACGAATTTTACATGTTAATATATTGGAAGCTCTTTAGATGAATAACTAATGATTTACCAAGAGAAGGTGGTTTTTCCTGATGGAGTGTATGACATATGTACAACTGAATACCCACCCATAAAGTAAGTAGCATAAGTATCGGATCATCTTAAATTATCTACCATCTGAAATTTTCTACCTTTTATTTCAGTGTCTGCATTGTTTATAAGGCGTCCTACCTTAGACGCTTAGGCATTGCTTAGGCGATAAGGTGCCCTGGCAGCGCCTTACAAATATGCCCGCTTTAGGCGCTTAGGCGTCAGAGCGGGTGGTGCTCGCCTTAGGCCGCCTTACTGCCTTATAAACAATGAGTGGCTGGTTTCCTTTGGTGACTTATTGCTTGATTACCAGACATTTGAGATCTTCCGAATAGTCATTGCATCTTATAATATTTCAAAAGCGGTATTTTTTTCACTTGCCGTCCATGTACAGATGTGTTTTCTGCGCTGAAATGACATCCTTCTAAGATATCATCTATACTTGTGCTGTAAACATGTGAAACATCAGCTATACTAGCTACAGCCCATGGGAACAACGGCAAGATGCTGCAGCTGTAATGGCTATTGAGATAGACATGTTCAAATAGTTTGGAGAGGATTCTTTTTCTATTTGATGACGATTCTGTCCAGCCATATGGGCAAGCAATCCAAATGCCAACTGGCAGCAGAAGTCCATTACTTGTACGTTTGGTTGATTAGTAGTTCCCTTTTATCTGCAGTTAGAATCTGTTGTTATAATATAAGTCATGTACCCCTTTTGTATTTATCCCGTTGTATGAGGGGTTTCCTGCATATGTTCCACACCTGTACATGTATATATATATCGGCCTATGGCCTCATGGGAATACAAGTTGCTTATTCCTAACATGGTATTAGAGCTAGGTCAATTTTTTTTGCACGCCGCAACTCGTGCTGATTGATCCGCCTCGCGACGCCACCGTCCTCTGTGGCCGTCGCTCTGTTCTCCGTCGCTCGTGCTGATTTCCCTGGTTCTGATCCAGTCGCCGGCGTTATCTCCAGCGGACGGCCGCCCGCCCGATCCGGTCGCCCGTCTCCACCAATCGCCAGCGCCCTCCCGCCCAAGCTACTCCGTTCTATCCATCGCGCGCCACAGCCGCCGCTAGCCCCGTCCGATCCAGCAGCCGGCCAAGTAAATTCACGTATACGTCATCTACGTCTACGTGTTTGTTGCTTGAGAATCCATCAGGTTTGGTCTAGCTAGCTTTGCACTTCGCGTGCACAGCATTGCTAGCCCCGTGTGCTACAGCCGTCGTTCGCCAAGCCCCGCTCGCCAGCCCCGCGCACTTCGCCAAGTCTAGTCGGTTCTAAAAAAAATGTCTGCTGCATCGGGCTATGTTGCTGTCCCTCGCTGTCCGGTGATCTTTGATGGTACTAACTACACCGAGTTTACTGGCTTCATGCGCATTCACATGCGTGGCATCCGTCTTTGGGGTGTTCTTTCTGGCGAGGTCTCCTGTCCGCCACGTCCAGTTCCTCCGGTGGCCCCTACTCCGCCAACTCCATCGGTTCTTCCTACGGATGCTAATCAGGCCGCCAAGGATGCAGCTAAGCTTGCTGATGAGGCTGCTGATCGTGCTTATGATGAGAGGGTTTTGGCTTATGAGGAGGCTCTTCAGACGTATCATGGTGCTCTGTCTGTTTACACCCAGTGGCTTGATGATGATGCTCGTGCTACAGCTGTTCTCACTGCTAGTGTTCTGCCTCAGTTTGCTTCTGAATTTCTGGGTCTTCCTACTGTCTTTGAGATGTGGACCCGTCTTCGTGAGCGCTATCAGGCCTCTGGTGATGCCTTATACCTCTCTGTGATCCGTCAGGAGCATGCTCTTCAGCAGGGTGACTCTACTGTTGATGACTTCTATGCACAGAGTTCTGCTATCTGGCGCCAGCTTGATTCTCTCCGTAGTGCTGGGTGTCGTACCTGCCCCTGTTGCCAGGCTGTCCAGGCCAATTTGGAGTTTCATCGCGTCTATGAGTTCTTGTCTCGGCTCCGTAAGGAGTTTGAGCCCCGGCGTGCTCAGTTGTTTGCTCGTGGCCGTATTTCTCTCATGGAGGCGCTTTCTGAGATTCGTGCTGAGGAGACTCGCTTATGTGGTGCTGGTTTGCTGGAGGTTCCCTCTGTGCTTGCTACTCGTGCTCCTACGCCACCTGCTCCATCAACCACTTCTCGCTCGAGTGCTCCGCCGCTCTTGCCCACTCCTTCTGGAGGCTCAGGTCGCCCCCGTCCACATTGCGCCTATTGCAACAATGATGGTCATCTTGAGTCTCAGTGCTACACGAAGAAGAAACACCTGCGCAAGGCTCGATCATCATCTTCAGGGACTTCGTCATCTACCTCGACAGCTTCAGCCATTGCTTTGACTGAGCAGGATATTCTGAGACTTAAGCGTCTGCTCGCGGCTTCAGGTTCTTCCTCGACGGGTACTGCCGGTTCTGTGACTGATGCTTTCCGCACTGAGCAATCACCCTCTACACAGTTAGGTACATCCCCATGGGTTCTGGACTCTGGAGCTTCTTTTCATATGTCTTCTCATTCCTCCACTTTGTCCTCTCTTCGATCACTGGATTCTCCTATTCATGTCTTCACTGCTGATGGTACTCCACTTTCTGTTGCTAGTAGAGGCAATCTTACTACTCCTTATTCTGTTCCTGATGTTGCTCATGTTCCTCGACTTACCATGAATTTGTTTTCTGCTGGTCAACTTACGGATTCTGGTTGTCGCGTCATCCTCGACGTTGACTCTTGTTCTGTCCAGGACCGTCACACGCACACTCTGGTTGGGGCTGGCCCTCGCCGCCGTGATTCTCAGGGTCTTTGGGAGTTGGACTGGCTTCATGTTCCTTCTGCTGCCACCACCATCGCCAGTTCTTCCGCTTCTGTTGCCTCTGTCACTGGTTCCTTCCAGCAGTGGCATCATCGACTTGGTCATCTGTGTGGTTCTCGGTTGTCTTCTTTAGTTCGTCGAGGCCTTCTGGGGTCTGTCTCAGGAGATGTCTCTTTAGAGTGTCAGGGTTGTCGTCTTGGCAAGCAGATTCAGTTACCATATTCACATAGTGAGTCAGTGTCTAAGCGTCCTTTCGATTTAGTCCATTCTGATGTATGGGGTCCGGCCCCTTTCGCTTCGGAAGGTGGTCATAAATACTATATTATTTTTATAGATGATTTCTCTCGTTACACATGGCTTTATTTCATGACTTCTCGTTCTGAGGTGTTGTCTATTTATAAGCGTTTTGCTGCCATGGTTTATACTCAGTTCTCTTCACCCATTCGTGTTTTTCGTGCTGACTCTGCTGGCGAGTATATCTCTAAGATGTTGCGTGGTGTTCTTGCTGAGCACGGGACTCTCTCTCAATTCTCTTGTCCTGGTGCTCATGCTCAGAATGGTGTGGCTGAGCGAAAGCATCGACATCTTCTTGAGACGGCTTGTGCATTGATGATTGCTGCCTCCCTCCCGCCTCATTTTTGGGCTGAGGCCGTCTCCACATCCACCTATCTTATCAATATACAACCTTCCGCTGCTCTACAGGGTGGTGTTCCTTTCGAGCGACTTTTTGATCGTTCTCCTGATTATTCGATGCTTCGCTTGTTTGGTTGTGTTTGCTATGTTCTTCTTGCCCCTCGCGAACGCACCAAACTGACCGCTCAGTCTGTTGAGTGTGTCTTCTTAGGCTACAGTGATGAGCATAAGGGCTATCGTTGTTGGGATCCTATTGGTCGTCGGATGCGTATCTCTCGAGATGTGACTTTTGAAGAGTCTCGTCCCTTCTACCCACGCCCATCTTCCTCGACTTTTTCAGTGCAGGATATCTCTTTCCTCACTTTTCCTGACTCACCTATCACCCCCGCCGACACTGTACCTCTCCGTTCCACTTCCTCTCCTTCTCCACATCTAGTTGATTTGCCGCCACCATCCTCCCCGGTCTCCTCGCCTAGCATGTCACCGGGTTCTCCACCTTCATCTCCGGTGACTTCCTCCCCGGTCTCCTCTCCCAGTCTGTCACCGGATTCTACACCTTCATCTCCGGTGACTTCTTCGTCGCCACCCCCTGATTCTACCTTGCCGATTCCTCCTTCTATTATTCCATCTCTTCCTCAGCATTACACTCGTCGTCCACGACCAGTCGATGCCTCTGTGGATGGGTCGTCATCTTCCTCTCAGCCTACTTATGGCTTGCGTTCTCGTCCTCGTCCGCCTGTTGATCGCTTTGGATTTCCCACCGCTGGTGCTGCTGTTCTTGAGCCGACTTCTTACCGTCAGGCTGTTGTTCATCCTGAATGGCAGTTTGCGATGGCAGAGGAGATTGCTGCTCTTGAACGCACTGGTACCTGGGATCTTGTTTCTCTTCCTCCCGGAGTCCGTCCGATCACTTGTAAGTGGGTCTACAAGGTTAAGACTCGCTCTGATGGTTCTCTTGAGCGTCACAAAGCTCGTCTTGTGGCTCGTGGTTTTCAGCAGGAGCATGGTCGTGATTATGACGAGACTTTTGCTCCTGTGGCTCATATGACCACTGTTCGTACACTTCTTGCCGTTGCCTCTGCACGCCACTGGTCTATATCTCAGCTTGATGTCAAGAATGCCTTTCTTAATGGTGAGCTGCGTGAGGAGGTGTACATGCAGCCACCACCTGGGTATTCTGTTCCTGATGGCATGGTATGTCGTCTTCGTCGCTCTCTCTATGGCCTTAAGCAAGCCCCCCGCGCCTGGTTTGAGCGCTTTGCCTCTGTGATCACTGCTGCTGGTTTTTTAGCAAGTGCTCATGATCCAGCATTGTTTATTCACCTTTCTCCTCGTGGTCGGACTCTTCTTCTTCTTTATGTTGATGACATGATCATCACGGGGGATGACCCCGAGTATATTGCCTTTGTAAAGGCCCGTCTTAGTGAGCAGTTTCTTATGTCTGATCTTGGACCCCTTCGCTACTTTCTTGGGATTGAAGTCTCTTCTACCTCTGATGGCTTTTTTATATCCCAGGAAAAGTATATCCTGGATCTTCTTGCTTGTGCTGCTCTTACTGACGAGCGCGTTGTTGAGACTCCTATGGAGCTCAATGTTCACCTCCGTGCTACTGATGGTGATCCTCTCCCTGACCCGACGCGTTATCGTCATCTTGTTGGCAGTCTTGTCTATCTAGTTGTCACTCGTCCGGACATCTCTTATCCGGTTCATATTCTGAGTCAGTTTGTCTCTGCCCCCACCTCGGTTCACTATAGTCATCTCCTTCGTGTTCTTCGATATCTTCGAGGCACGATCTCTCACCGTCTATTCTTTCCTCGCTCCAGTTCTTTACAGCTCCAGGCCTATTCGGATGCTACGTGGGCTAGTGATCCTTCCGATCGCCGTTCACTTTCTGCTTACTGTGTTTTTCTTGGTGGTTCTCTCATTGCCTGGAAGACGAAGAAACAGCTTGCAGTTTCCCGTTCGAGTGCCGAGGCTGAGTTGCGAGCAATGGCTCTTTTGACGGCAGAGGTGACTTGGTTACGGTGGTTACTTCAGGATTTTGGTGTTTCTGTCACTACACCGACTCTGCTTTTATCTGACAGTACAGGTGCTATCAGCATTGCACGCGATCCTGTGAAGCATGAGCTCACCAAGCATATTGGTGTTGATGCTTTCTATGTGCGCGCTGCTGTGCAGGATCAGGTTATTGCTCTTCAGTATGTGCCTTCCGAGTTACAGTTGGCGGATTTCCTGACGAAGGCTCAGACTAGAGCACAACATGGCTTTTATCTCTCCAAACTCAGTGTTGTTCATCCACCATGAGTTTGAGGGGGGGTGTTGTTATAATATAAGTCATGTACCCCTTTTGTATTTATCCCGTTGTATGAGGGGTTTCCTGCATATGTTCCACACCTGTACATGTATATATATATCGGCCTATGGCCTCATGGGAATACAAGTTGCTTATTCCTAACAGAATCCACATTATTGTAGTTACGTTGTTAGGGCTACTGCCTATAAGAATGGTGCACTTATCTTTGAGTTCAAGGATTGAAATAGTCCCTAGTGCGTCAAGTTCTGTTGTTGTCCTCCTTGACCATTCTAGACTTGTTTCTCCTGCAATTGTTGACCCATTTCTCCCTTGACCGGTGCCCTCCTTCATATAGCTTCATTCAGCTTCATGTGTTGCCATCCGACCTCTCGCCAACGGATGTTTACCTTGTTGCTGAATGTCCATGCCTACCTGTTTAGAGGGAAGCCCAAGCCATGTGACCGCCTTTTGTTCCCCTTCTTCTGTGAGTTATTCCTCCGTATTAGTTTGTTCACAACACCCTCTTTTGCCGTGAATATCGATGTGTTTCATATCGGTCTGCTCCCTTCCGTGCCATGTTTATATACTGAGCTCTGTTACAATTTGTTGATCTTATTTGGTGTTTGTGCACCATTCAACGTCATGAATCTTCTCTTCTTAGTTATGCCCCCCATTTTCACCATTTTTTAGTGGCAGTTCATTTTTTAGTTTTTAAGGTGGACTGGACCCTCAGAGCAACCATAGGAGATGGAATCCCTGTCTGGTTTTGAATGCCCCGTTCTATATGCGAGTGGTTGGGTGTCCGGATACACTAAATAGGCCTTGTCAAGCTTTCAGCTAGACACAAGTAGGACATCGATTTGTGTTGTTAGTAACTCTCTGTAACTTAATACAAGACGTTTTTTGACACTGTCATAATGTCAAATAACGTCTAATATTAGAAGTTACAGAGGGAGTAGTATCCTACCATGTGAATGAGCCAAATCATGTGCCCACAGTTAAATTCTCACTAAATCATACAGCCAAGCTAAAATGTCTATTTGCTTAGAATTACATATGAACTCAATATTCTGAACACCGTCTTGTATTTAGCGTATATATGACCACCAATATAATGTGCATTTCATGTTGTAGATCTTATGAATAATTGTTTTCGCTACAGTTGTCTCTGCATCATCACTCATAGTTGATTTCTCCTCTTTCAGACACAAGGTTGCAGTTGCAGTGCCAAATCTTGATGAACTTTTGGAGGGCACACCAACCCACATTTTTGCATCGGTGTGGTATGAATGGCGGAAAACAATAAATTACCCCTTGCATTACAGTGAGCTAGTACGCCTTGCTGCTCTTTACAGGTAAGACAATAATAGTACTACATACTAGTGCCAACATTTGTTGATTACATGCATAATTTATTTGACAGTGTTAAAATAATCTAGAGAAAAGATGGAACTATTATGCTTTTCAAAAGGTATTATATCCATGTAGAGTCGTGGATGAATCTGCACCTGCAATGAATGGCCAGGTAGAACAAACCAGCAATGAGTAGTCAAGTAGAATACACGAGCAATGAATAGTCAGGTAGAACAGTTGAGTTACGAAAAGAGCCTTTCATTTGGAAACAGTTGACCCCCAATGCCATTGAAAGCAGATGCCCAGCTAGTTGTTAAATCTAACAACACTCCAGATCAGTTAGAACTTAAAAGTACAAGTGTACAACTAACATGTAGCAGTACATAAATAGTCATAAACCAAAGAACATAATTGTTTCTAAATTGTCACATGAAATGAAGATTCAAGCATCTAAAACTGCTTCTAAAATAGCACAACAAAACAGAACAAATTTCATCTTGGACTGTCATAAACTAATAATCAATCCTGATTCAGCTGTAAACATCCGTTCTCTGTTCTCTGTACTTTGCCATCTTTTTTCGTAGATGAATAGATAATAAAGAACATAAGATTGAAAGGTGCATTGCATATAATCAACATTCCCTTGATCTCAACGAAAAAATAGTTAATCGTTAAATTTTATGTGAGACTTTCTTTCGGTGAGCTTCCATTTTTCACTGGGCCCAAAAATGGTATATGTGTATACTTGTGTGGTGTACTAGGGTTGTAGGGAGATAGGGGAGGGGTATATACATACATAAACAACTTGAATGTTGAGGAGTCGGGTGCCGTGAGAACATAAATGTAATCATGAGTACAGTTTCAATTCTTCTTATTTTGAGGACAAAATATTGATATATGATCTATGTTCTGCATGCAGATACGGTGGTATATACCTTGACTCTGATATTATTGTACTCAAACCATTGAAATCCCTCCGAAATTCTATTGGTACTGTAAAAGAAGTTTCTAGAGGTTCCAGTTTCAGTGGTGCTGTATTGGCATTTGAAAAACAGAGGTAATAATAGTATCATGTGATCTCGTACATAACCATTTCCTTTTTTATTACTATTTCCCTTACATCTCAAATGGTATCCTATGTATTCATGCGTACAAATTAGGCACCGATTTTGGTCTGCCTAGGTCATAGTTCTTGTTGTCTTGGTATGTAATTCAATTAATGACGTGCCATAACACTTGCAGATGTTCAAAGGACGGAATTTCACATACCTGAATTTTCAATTTGAATTACGAAGTCACATAAATTGTTCAACTATATACTAGCAATCCATCTCTTTTTAAGGGTAGTTGGATAAACTAGATAATGCCCATGCGTTGTTGCGGGAATTTATAGCAATAAACTTATGAAGAATTAAAAAAAGGTAGTGGATGTAACTTGGCTTATTTGCCACTCCTTTAATAGATGATATGCATGCTTGTGCATATTCTGGAAAAAAGAATATATAAGAATAATATTCTCCATATTTCGCCATATATATAGAGGTGATTGCACTTTATAGTGACTCATAGTTTTCTAGCTTCAGCGAAGTGAATTTTTTGGCTAAAACAATTGATGACGTGGAGGGCCACTGCACATTATAGTGGCTCGTCATTTTCTAGCTTAGGTGAAATGATTTGTTGCTAAGAAGTCAATGATGTGGAGGCACTGTTCAGGATATCTGTGATACCATATCGGTCGGGGGCTGACAAGTGATTAATTGGCGAATCAGCCATTTAACTGAATATATTGGTAACCCATTTATCGGTAGGTTAACTAGGGCCATATCTATATATCCGCGGCTACATAGCAACATGCATTGTGCTGAATGTGTAAATATGCAATCCTAGACTACATAGCAACAAGGAAGAGTGTTACCTCAATGTTCTAATGATGTCTAGATATACATAGAAGAGCAACAACAACAACATAGCAGCAGTAATTGTACATCACTATCTAACATCAAAGGAGAGTAGCACAGCAACAGTACTACTTGTACATTCTAGGCATAGGAGAGTAGTTTTGGGACAAAATATGATGCCCAGTTAATCGGCCCAGCTGATAATTTGGCCTGACAACCGATAAATCAGCTTGTCAGACAGATTAACTGGGCCTCCCAGTTAATGGGCCGAATAGGCCTTTCTCGTATCGGAGGCGGAGGGGGGCCGAATAGCAGTTAACTGCAGTTAATTGGCCGATATTTGTAACAATGTGTGGAGGTCTTGCATGGGCTTGATGATATGGAGGCTTTGCATTTGTTGAAAAATGAAATGTGGAGGTCTTGCATATGATTGATGATGTTAAAGCTTTGGACATG
The DNA here is from genome assembly GCF_003073215.2 of Triticum urartu. NCBI lineage: Eukaryota > Viridiplantae > Streptophyta > Magnoliopsida > Poales > Poaceae > Triticum > Triticum urartu. The sequence continues at coordinate 172,097,275 of NC_053023.1, forward strand.
TTGAAAAATGAAATATGGAGGTCTTGCATGTGCTTGATGATGTGGAGGGCTTGCATGTTCTAGAAAAATAAATAGTGGGTTTCAACTATTTAAGAACATGCATGTAGAGAGGATCAGAGAAATAAAATTAGTGGGGTTGATGAGGTGGCATGCGGGCATGTCGAGTTAAATAGAAGTGGTGGGGATCAACTCTTTAAGTATATAGGATAAGTGTCATCTATTATGTCATTTGAAAGATATTAGAAAAACCTTCACATAGCTCCCAGAGGCCAGAAATTCCTTAATTGGAGGAAACAAAGAAATACTGTATCTAGATAGCTTACTGGTGGGTGTAGATTATGATGGTGCAGACAATAACTGCTAGATTTGCAGGAAAAATCTAATCGATATATTTTAGTCATAAGCATTAGAGTTGTATAATACAGCCATGTTTAGTAATATGGAGTATATGTATTGTAATTGCATCTAGCCGTATTGGTGTTTGGGAAATGTGGCTAGCTTAATTAAAATCAGACAAAGTTAATCCTATCCTATCATGTAACAGGGACACAAATAGTTACAACACAAAATCCTAAAAGCAAATTTTTGGATGTTCTGTGAAGGCATTAACAACTTGAACATGCAAAATTTAATTGTAGCACAAAGTGTTTTATGATGCTTGGTGTCAAATGCAATGGCTTGAACAACGAGTTAACATTCTCAAGCTCTTCTAATACTTCTAACCCAGTTTCATACATTACTTTTGTTGATGCAGCCCATTCTTGCTTGAGTGCCTGAAGGAATGGTATTCAACATATGATGATACTCTCATACAGTGGAATGGTGCTGAACTTATGACAAGAGTAATAAGAAATCATTCTGACAGTGATCCAAATAGGGAGCGCCTTGAGATACAGTTGGAACCCTCATTTACATTCTACCCCATAAATTCTACGGATATCAATAGGTATGTAGTTTGTCCATCCATTTGTCCTTCCATGGCCAGCCAACTTGTTCAGCTTTACTATTTGGAAGTAATATTCTGCTGTAAGCTATACAATGTTAGTCTATACATCAAGGTTTGATCTCAACCAGCAGTATGAACTTTACCAACTAAAATATTTACACTTATGTTGTATTACTCTTTCCTCTTGCCACCTGTTTGTTTCACCAAAGTTGTCTCCTACTGCAGAACATAGCTTCATGTTTTCCGACTCTGATGCTCTTGCGAGTTGTAATTGCAACAATGTTTGTTAATATGCTTCTTGATCCTGAACAGTTATTGCAAAATTCAGTCTCTGGACTTGATGCATGTCAACCATTCCAAAAGTTTAGCATTTAGCATTTACCCCCGCGAAAGAAGTTTACTACTTTGCATTTAAGATTGTTAAGGACTTGTTTTCAAAAAACATGAAGTGACCCTTTTTTCTTCAGATAGTACTGGTTAAATTTGTGGTATGCATGCTCATTGCAGTATTGATGTACTGCAGGTACTTCTCAGAACCAGACAGTACGGCTGAAAGAGCACAACATGATGCTCTGTTTTCCAGGATTCTGAACTACTCTACCACTTTCCACTTCTGGAACAGCATTACATCTTCTCTGGTTCCTGAATCCAACAGTCTTGTTGAGAGAATTCTTAACCATTACTGTCTCCATTGCCTTGATGTTCTATAGTTGGTAGCAACCTGGAGTTCCCATGACGAGCTTCATATTGGTTTAGAATACATATACAGAAGAAATTCACCAGTCTAATGGGTACAAAATATGGCTAGTATACTGTTGAAATCTGCCTAAAAAGTGTAACGGGGAAAATATTATGGTGGCATTGTAGATATATATTCTTTTCAACAGGGTATCGGTGGTGATGCTACAACCAAGTGCAATTTTGGTGACTTTGACCCTTTTTGTTGTTGGTGTTGATAGGAAATCTGCTTACTGCAAATATTGATTCAACAACTTGGGCATTTGAAATTAAGAGGTTTGAGTAAATGAGTGTTTTGATATTCATCTTTTCTTGTTATACTTATATCTTACTTGCAATCCAGCAAATCATTAGGGAATAATTATTGATGTTTATCGTTTGAATGCTGAAGTACAGTGCAAAATTTATGGCAGGTTACTGAGAACAGCTTTCTCTGTTTCAACAAATCTACCAAACTATTTCTGGAACTTACAATGCTCCACAAATCGGACAAACTATTTTTTGACTTATTTGTTTGAAAGTGGCCAAGGATACGTTTGTAGCACATCCAAGCTAAAATTTTCTATCACCAGATTGCGCAACTAGCACTGACTCCACCCATAGTAGGCGAGGTTCCAGTGCATTTGCACCATGAGCAGCCATAGCACGAGCTACCTTTATTACAAGCCCGTGGGCTAAACGGGAAGGTCACATGATTAAAACTTAATCGCAGGAACTGGCGCAGGCTTCAAATCGAACTCAGTGCTCTGAACTGTTTTGGTGCTGCTTCCCTGCAAACAACTTCATAAACCCTTGTGTGTTCGAGATGAAACTCTGGTAATAGGGATTCCTTTTCAAGACATAGCAAATTTTGTACAATGTTACAAATTATTTTTTTACCAAGTTTGTAGAGAAACTATCAGTAGCATATGAATTCAGTAGCCGTGGATATTGCCATGAAATATGTTTTGGTGGTGTATTTAATTATTATTATAGGGGAGCCTTGGCACAGTGTTAAAACTACTGTCTTGTGACCATGAGATCATGGGCTCAAGTCCTGGTCAAATCCTTCCCTTCCTCGAACAAGTATTTTTGAACGGAGGGAGTATTATTTATGAACTTGATTGAATTAAAAAATTTTGAATTACAATCAAATTTACGTCTTATATTTTGCTATATATTGTCAAGTCTTTAAAGTGTTTCGATATAGTCTTCCTAAAAAAACCCCCAACAAAGTGCACACACACGGTCCACAGGAAAGAGAGTGGCGTGGGCCCTATGAGACATGCTGAGCGCGTGCGTTCTATCGGTGTGAGAGTCTGCCGGTCAGCCTATTCACATCATTAATTACAAAAATATTATGATAGACACATCTTCGCATCAAAAAAACTTGCACACTTCCTTCAGACGGACACACATCGGGAACTATCTTTTAACTTCTTTTATTTTTTTAGTCGAGGGAACACCATCTATAATCTGCCTCATTTTGCATGTTCTTTACGAGCATTTCACATAGCACAATTGCGGGTGTTGGCAGTGCATTTATTTAGTATTATAGATGTTTATATTATTTACGAACTTGGTTGAATTAGAAAATTTTGAATTACAATCAAATTTACGTCTTATATTTGCTAAGAGACGGCATAATATATTGTCAAGTCTTTAAAGTATTTAGATATAGTCTCCCTTAAAAAAACAACAACAAAGTGCACACACACGGTCCACATGAAAGGGAATGGTGTGGGCCCTACGAGACGCGTTGAGCACGTGGGTTCTACCGGCATGAGAGCCTGCCGGTCGGCCGATTCACATCATTAATTACAAAAATATCATGATGACACATCTTCGCACCAGAAAAACTTGCACAGTTTCTTCAAACGAACACACATTGGGAACGACCTTTTAACTTCTTTTATTTTTTATAGGCAAGGGGACTCCATCTATACTCTGCCTCATTTTGCATGTTTCTTACGAGCATTTCACATTAGCACAATTGTGGGCTGACCCAATTAATACAACCAGAACCAGACTAGATACTTGTACCGCACGAAACACTGTCCACCTGAGAATAATGAACCATCGGCGTCCAAACAGTTTGGTATTGAAATTCCTGGAATTTTTTGGACTTAAGAGTTTGTAGGGAAATTATATTAGTAATATATACACCACATATTTTCACGCCATATATATTTGTTGCTGTAAATGTTCACACTGTTTTCTTTAAACTTGGTCAAGCTTTATAAAATTTGACTTCAGTCAAAACTAGTATGCGAAGTAAATAAAAATGGATCGACCTGGTATTTTGCCAAGAGGCGGTATAATACATTGACAAGTCTTAAAGTGCTCAGCTATAGTACACACGGTCACCACTGTATATACATGCCACTCTCGCGAAAGGCGCTCCATCATTGGCTTGTCGAACAAACTAGACCATAAAAGCGCGCGTTGCCACGCTCGTCTATTTTAAAGAAAAAATAAGTAAATTTAGAAAAAATTATGTAGTTTCAACATTTCAAAATTACAATTTTTACGGTCCACATCCATAGAGAAAGATGATTTGACTTACATGACACATGAATGCTTGAATTGAATTCTTAACATTGGTTATGTTCTAGCACAAATATATTACCAGCAAAAAGATAATATACAATTTCAAAGCAGACATTCATCAACGCCTTTGTCTGCATTTGCAGTTGAACAACCAAGGAAGGATAATGCAGAAAACTGCCCTCACCGAGATAGGGCATGTGGAAAAGATTTGTTTGATCAAGTGTCTAACACACCCATTGCAAGATATTTGTATCATAACTAAATAACTTGGTCTGGCAAGAAAGCAAATGCAAGTATAATAATTGTGTACTCAGCTCCATCTATATTGACCGTTTATAAGTCAGGATCTGGAATACATATCATCTAGGAAATGTTTTTGACATCCTTCCGGAAATGATTGAAGAATGGTACTCCCTCCGTCTCGGTTTAGAAGACGCGCTTGAAAATTCTCTGGAACCTAGGTGGTTATCTATTGGTTATGAGATGGGCTAGAAAATAGCATTCACACTATGCATGTATATAGAAATAGTATATAGGAGTACTAATTAGCTACTAGACATAAATGCAATGCGCCCTAAACCTTGTCTATTGTGGAAACGCACGCAAATTTAACTATGCCTTCTAAACTGTGACGGAGGAAATAACTGCTAATGAACAACAATAAAAGAAACCTTGGGATCAAATATGTAAGATCTTCCTACATAGGAGTACATTGTATTTCTTTCACACCTACAAGAGAATAGTGATCAAGGTAGGGAGCAGGCACAACAAAAAGTCACCATAGATATATAGTCACTGGGTTACCTCAGATGTGAAAATGAGAGATGACGCTGAACTCACTATGCACATATTTGTGCCTATATTAGTAATTTAGTATCATTACTCCAGTCGCAGGTGCTTTACTAATGAATTCACCATGAACATGACTCGATTCGTTAAGGAAAAAAAAAAGGGTTGGATCTTATACACGAACATGGAAACTATGGAACAAAACTCGAACTGATCGGTGAGAATGCAGTAAACAAGTTACCTTCACAAAACCAAATGGAGGCTGTAATCTGCACCATCTTCATGGTCTAGCAAAATCACTTCAGGAAAACACACACGTCCCCTTGATTAGGGGAGAGGAAGCAGAAGGAAAAGGGACCTCATCCGCTTGCACCTTCCTATGTGTGTTTGTCTCCCCGACCATAGTAAGCACGCTGACGAGAATGAGATCTGTACGGGAAGCTAAACGGCCGCTGCAACGACGGCACAATGTCACTGTCTCTCCTTCCCCTCCTCTTCCCTTGCAGCAAGCAACCTAACAACAAAGGAGGCCACCGGCAAGCCAGCTGCTACCTGCGGACGAAGGATCGAAGATGGTAGGACAAGACAATGGAGCTCGTGGCCATCGGATCTAGGCTTTTGGTAGGGCGTGTGGCGGTAAGAGAAAGCTGCCGCCACCACCGTCGCCTGTACAAGGAGTTGAGGTACGGTTCGCCCAAATCGGCGGCGAGCTGCATCATCCCACGCGTGCCTCGCTCGTTTCCATAGCCAAGCGCTGATCGCAACCGTCTATTCATGATCGGGCAGTGCGATGCATCCGTGAACGAGAGGGCGCCCAGGTCGCTGTCCGGAGCAGCAGCCCATTAACGTTGGGCCGACCAGAACGCCCGAGTTGGATTGGTAGAAAAGGCCGTGGGATGAGGTGGGATGACGGTACGATCAGGACCATTGAGTGAGCCGATCAAACGGTTTAGAGCGTCAAATCGTTGTGAGCAGCCGTAGCTAGCTCAGTTTTACTGTTTCTTAATACAGTACTCCTATAATTCAATCGCAACGGTTAACTTACTTTAGAACGGCAATTTATTGGTGCGAGGAGAAAGTAAACATGCAACATGAAGTAGATACACGTAGCGTATGTATCAGCTCGTGATTTAGGCGGCCGCTGACATCCTCCTTCTGCTGTACCGGACCATGGCCTTCCCCTTGGGCCCCGGCATGACCACATTCCAGTCCGTCCCGGGGAAGGGCGACATCATCTCCATCTCAAAGTTCCTCAGCAGGTGGCTCCAGGGACTGTTTACGTCTCAGTCGACTGAGACTTCGCGAAGTCTCAGTCGGCTGACGTCACCCCTGACAGATTAGGTCTGTTTAGCATCCCTTCCTGATGGATTTTAATTTCTCCGTGATGGGCTTATGGTGTGGGCTTTGCTTGTTTGTTTGTTTTTTATTTTTGCTGTTTGTTTGGCCCGTTGTACCTGTGTCCCTGCCCATGGACGCAGCAAATACACAACAGAAAAGCAAAGAGCCCATGTATAGCCAAATGACAGGAAAACTTTTGCTTCTCTCCCAGTTGTACGTTCCTCTGTCAGATAAAACCCTGACCCCCCCCCCCCACCCCACCCCCACCACATGGATCCATCTGCAACTCCTTTCAATTTCTTGTTCCCTTCTTTGTTTTGGACCTGAAAACCTTGTAATTTCTTCTTCCCCTTTGTTTTTCTGCACTAATCTTGGAGCAGTATGGAAATTTCCTGATGGGCACACATGTTTGTCTCTAAGATAACTTCATGGCAGAAAACTCCAACTTTGTCTCAGCCTGATGTTCAAGTTTCTCTGAAGAAAAAAAAGTGAAGAAAGAAAACTGTAGTATATTAGAAGCATGGGTTTCAGTAGTTGATGACAAAAAAGATAATAATTTTCATGCTAGTGCTAATTTTTGTATGTCCAGCACACATACTGTTCAGGACACGTACTAAGCATGTAGTACACTTGCTGTGGGCAGAGAAAAGGTTGAATTTTTGTTGTTGTTCTTGACAGTTTCTGAATATGATAAACTAACGAACATGGTTCTTTGCATTAGCCAAAAAAAATATGTCATGGATTCAGATTGACACATACTGTCTTCTGCATTTCATGTAGCAGCCAGTGAATACTTTGGCACGGAGATTTCCAAGCAATCGTGCTCCAGCTCCACATAATTTGGTGACCCCAGTCCAAGTAAGATAAAAAATGCGAAAACAAAAAATCTCTTAGATTGTAAATACATATGTTTGAGATGTGTCACCATCCCAGAAACTGACATAAGCATGATTTGTGTTTCCATGGCAGCAGTACCATGGTGTCCAGTATGTGCAGCAATAACAGCCTACGATGAATTTGGCATTCCAACCATCTCCAAGTGCATTTGCACCACATGTACGAGTTTTTCTTGAAGAAAAAAAGATTGATTATACCCTCTTTAAGTTCCCTACTTCATAAATGACCTGCCGCTCTACTATCATGCCCTTGTAATTCTGTGAAAAAATAAGATTGATAAAGAAAGAAACTTATACTGTTATGAAAAATGCACGGGATGAATTTCCTTGGAAGTGGTAACATGACCTACACACAGTTATTGTTTGCTGCTGACCCAGAGGTACTATAAAGTGCCTTTATTTTGTTGACTTTCACATGCATAGTTGAAAAAAATAAACTACATAACATGTTTGTGGTCACAGGCTGGTATTGTTCATTGACATACAACTGGGCCCCATGTCTCTCGACGCTGCCACCTCCGACAAAACAGAGGCCCCTCTAGTTGCGATCAAACAAGAAGACATGAAGTTGTGTGCCCATTGTGGGACATGCAACTGGCGCCTGACCCCGTACAACAAGTAATGGAAGTCGAGTTGTGACCAAGTTATAAGGCATGCAGTTGCGACCAAGTTAGAAGACATACAATTGTGTGTCTAGTGTGGGACATGCAACTGAGCCGCCCCCTCCGACAAAACAAAGGCCCCTCTAGTTGCGACCAAGCTAGAAGACATGCAGTTATGTGCCCATCATGCTGGGACATGCAACTGGCGCCTCTCCTCGTACAAACAAGAAATGGAAGTCAAGTTGCAACTAAGTAATAAGGCATGCAGTTGCGACCAAGTTAGAAAGACATGCAGTTGCGTGCCCTATTGTGGAACATGCAACTGGGCCCCGTGTCTCTCGACGCCGCCCCCTTCGACAAAACAAAGATCCCCCTAGTTGCAAACAAACTAGAAGACACGCAGTTGCGTGCCTAGTGTGGGGCATACAACCGGGCCCCTCTCTCTCGATGCTGCCCCGTCCGACAAAAGAAAAGCCCCCAGAGTTGCGACCAAGTTAGAAGACATGCAGTTGTGTGCCTAGTGTGGGACATGCAAGTGGGCCACCTCTCTCCCTCTTTGTCGCCCCTCCGACAAAACAAAGGCCCCTCCATTTGCGACCAAGCTAGAAGACATGCAGTTGCGTGCCCATTATGGGACATGCAACTGGCGCCTGTCCCCGTACAACAAGAAATGGAAGTCGAGTTGGCATGCAGTTGCGACCAAATTAGAAGACATGCAATTGCGTGCCTAATGTGGGACATGCAACTGGGCCCCATCTCTCTCAACATTGCCCCCTCCGACAAACATAAAGATCCCCCGTAGTTGAGACCAAACTAGAAGACATGAAGTTGCGTGCCTAGTGTGGGGCATGCAACTGGGCCCCATCTCTCTCAACACCACCCCCTTCGACAAACAAAGCCCCCCCGGTTGCAACCAAGATAGAAGACATGCAGTTGCGTGCCCAATGTGGGAAATGCAACCGGCGCCTATCCCTGGACAACAAAAACGGATTGCGACCAAGCTAGAAGACATGGAGTTATAAAGACATGCAGTTGCGTGCCTGCCGTGGACATGCAACTGGGCCCCTCTCTCTCAATGCCGCCCTCTTCGATGAAACAAAGAACCCCCCTAGTTGCGACCAAGTTAGAAGACATGCAGTTGCATGCCTGTTGCGGGACATGCAACTGGCCCCCTTATCTCTCGATGTCGCCCCCTCCAACAAAACAAAGCCCCCCCTAGTTGCGACCAAGTTGGAGTTCATGCAGTTCCATGCCTAGTTTGTGACATGCAACTGGGCCCCATTCTTCTCGACGTCGTCCCCTTCGACAAAACAAACCCCCCCCCCAAGTTGCGACCAAGTTAGAAGACTTGTAGTTGTGTGCCATTGTGGGACATGCAAAATACTGGCGCCTCTCCCCGTATAATAAAAATGGAAGTGGAGTTGCAAACCAAGTTATAAGACATGTAGTTGCAACCATGCTCGGAAAAAACATGTGGTTGCACGCCTAGTGTGGGGCATGCAACTGGGCCCCTCTCTCTCGACGTCGCCCCCTCCGACAAAACAAGGGTACCTCCTTAGTTGCGACCAAGTTAGAAAGACATGCGGTTGCATGCCTAGTGTGGGGCATGCAACTAGGCCCCTCTCTCTCATGCCGCACCCCACCAACAAAACAAAGGTCCCCCTTAGTTTCGACCAAGTTAGAAAGACATGCAGTTGCCTGCCTGTTGTGGGGACATGCAACTAGCCCCCTCTCCCCCTTAGACAAAACAAAGGTCCCCCCTAGTTGCGACCAAGTTAGAAAGACTTGCAGTTGCCTGCCTGTTGTGCGACATGCAACTAGCGCCCTCTCTCCCGACGCCACCCCCTCCGATAAAACAAAGGCCCCCCAGTTCCGACCAAGGTAGAAGACATACAGTTGCGTGCCCATTGTGGGACGTGCAAAAACTGACGCCTCTGCCTATACAACGAAATTAGAAGTCGAGTTGCAACCAAGTTATAAAAAGACATGCAGTTGTCACCATGCTGGGATGGTTGTGTGCCTAGTGGCCCCCCCTCTCTCTCGACGCCGCCCCCTCCGACAAAACAAAGGTCTCCAGTTGCGCCCGGGTTCGAAGACATGCAGTTGCGTGCCTTTTGTAGGACATGCAACTGGCCCCTCTACCTGTAGTCAAGTTTAAACCAAGTTATAAAGACATATAGTTGTGTGCCTGTTGTGGGGCATGCAAATGGCCCCATCTTCTCAACGCCGCCCCCTCCGACAAAACAAAATGTTCCCACCCCTCTACTACTGCAGATGTGACCCCCACCCCTATCCTACCGTTCCACTTACAAACAAACCATACCGAGAGAGATGCGACCCCTCCATCCGCTCTCCCTACCGGCGATGCGACACTCACCGCTCTCCAACCGTTGCCATGGTAGTTGGGGTGTGTGCAACATGCACTTGCAGTCATGGGTGTGTTTATCTGTCGGACCGTCCTCTCTTATGAAAACCCACTTACAAAACTTCCTCCTCCCCCAACTACAATTACAAATTGTTATAAAAAGTGGTATTTTTAAATTACATTGTTTCCTAAAAAAAGAAATGCGCACCCATGCCCTCATGTGCTAAACACACACACACAGCATACTAAGAGAAAAAAAGATAGTGTAGTAGTTGCAAACAAAAAGGCTAAAGAAAACAGAAGGGAAAAGGCTTGTAATTCTTAAACTAATGATTTCTGCACAAAAATTCTAACTGATTGCCCAACAATTCTTAATAAAAAATTCTCCAAATTTTTTTTGACCAACTACAGTAGGGAAAAATCCCTACGGACCCTCCAAAAAAATGAACAACACACATATGCATTGTTATTTTTCATTTTCCAAATCATCTTTGGAAAAAAAATGTTTCTCTCGTTCATGGGGGCGTTTGGAAAAACTAATAATCTACAAAAGACAATAAAAAATGCATGTTAAAAAAAGATATATAAAAAAGAGAGATATAAAGACAGCCTGAAAGGATTTCGAACATTCTGTTAATAAAAACCAAAGTTTACACAAAAAAGACAAATTAAAAATGCAGATTTCAAGAAAGGTTTTAACTTATAGTTAAACTAATAAAAACAAAAGTAAAATAATTTCAGAATTAACAGTTTCACTAATGCAAAAAATTGCAACGAAAGTGCTTGCACCTTTTACTTAAAAACTAAACATGCAAAAAGAAAAACTGAAAAAAAAACAGTGAGAAAATGGATACATACCATGCTTCCCAAAAGAATATTAGTCCTCGTGAGGCGGTGCACAAATGCCAACCCTATGAACCCATTGTTGAGCGGAAGCAGCCCATCTTCCTGAGTGCGAACAATATCATCATCGTCATCACTGTTGCCAGCTTGTCTATCCTCGTCTTCTTCATCTGAGACTTCCATGTAGTCATTCTCACTCTCAGATCCTTCATCTTCGGCACCATTCCCGAATTGAATCACACAGACAACTGCCCTTGGGGAAGGCTAGTCCAAATAGAAGAGAACCAGCTGGCCCTTCCCCAACTTGTTGTCTGCAACAAATTTCCTCCACCCACTACCATACATTATGCTCTTTCTGGGCCCCTTGTGACACTTAACGGTGTACATCCGTTTGTTTGCCTTAAACTTCAGTGTATTCCCTGTCAAGTCGTTGAAACGAACTCTTTCGTTACATGGCACAACCTGTTGTGTGTTGAACACAAAAAAAAGAACAAAAAAAAAACGATCATCAAAACTGCCTGAAAAAATGAATTGAGCACTGATATAAAAGTCAAAAAGATGCAAAACAACCTAAAAAAATCAGTCTAGAACTAGCATAGGTTACTGCACATGACATAAACGACCATCAAGTTCAAAATTCTGGGAGACCAACAAATATCAACCTTCAACAACAATAAAATAATTCTATGATGATAAGTACCTAAAAATAAAGATCAGAACAGTGGAAAAACAATATATATATATATATAGGCAGCATATCTCGTGAATCCGAGCTATTTGTGTGTCCGTGTATCCCTTTTCTTTTCACCCCCACGATCTTAATCGTACGAATTATCAGAGTTTGCGGTAATTTTACACTTACACGCCCGCCCTCCGACTAAAAGCAGCAACTTAATTTTGCAACAATACCCCAACTTCTGTATGCGTCGTGCGCCGCCGCCGCCGCCGAACTGCACATATGTCTGATCTGGATCGACTTGATCCTGACGTGCACCGGCACCCACCCGGCCGCCCCCATGCAGGTAGCATCCCAATCCTTTATGTGCTCCTCTACTCCCATGTTAACACTTAACACAAACCAGATAAGCACCAACAAGTGCCCCATGCTTGTACTTCCCCGATCTGATCCATCTCATGTATAACTGAAATATTCTGCTGCAGCGGCGACTAGACACGGACAAGTAGCAAGTACCCCTTGCAATCAGAGACACGTGGGCATCAAAACTTTGAGGTAAAACAACCGACAAATTCAGTCCTTGTGTATACATAGTGTATTTTGCAAGGCTAATTGTGTAGCTACATGTGCAGAAGTATGGATCCAATCAATAACATTCAAATGCATATGAGCCCCGGGGGATTTAGTACGCCCAAAAATAACACAACCATACCTCTCTTTGTAAGTCAGTTTGCACTAACTGAAACTATGCATGCATTTGCCAAAAAAATACTGAACACATGAAATTACTTATTTCCGTTTATTCTTGACATTGCAGTCTTCTTCTTTTACGCCTGAATGTGATGAGCATTTGAAGCCTAAAGTGGGTATGACATTTGAAGGACTCGAGGCCGTGGAGAAGTTCTACAAGGCATATGCACATCAATCAGGTTTTGGCGTTCGTATCGGACAGCAGAAAAAGATTGAGAATAAGGTGGTCCGGACTAAGCGTTTCATGTGTAGTAGAGAAGGATTCAAGTTAAAAGATATTAAGGAGATTAATGACCCCTTGAGGAAAAGACGTAAGCAGACAGACACGCGATGCGGTTGTGATGCTCATATATTTGTTAGACTTTGTGGGGAGAACACCTACAAGATAGACTCATGGATTGAGCATCATGTTCATGGTCTTGTATCACCTGATAAGCGTCATTTGATCAGATCCAATCGTAGAGTTAGTGAGAGGGCAAAGAATACTTTATACACATGTCATAAGGCAAGCATTGGAACCTCCCAGGCATACAGGCTCCTGCAAGTTAGCGAGGGTGGAATTCCGAATGCTGGGTGCACAAAGAGGGACTTGCAAAATTACTATCGCGGACTCAGGTATAAAATCAGAGACGCAGATGCTCAAATGTTTGTGGCCCAATTAGCTAGAAAGCAGGAAGTGAATTCAGCATTTTTCTATGATTTTGAGGTGAATGATGAGGGGAACCTGGTGCGTGTGTTCTGGGCGGATGCCACAAGCAGGAAGAACTATAGTCACTTTGGTGATGTGATATCCTTCGATTCTACATACACCACTAATCAGTACAACATGATATTTGCACCATTTACAGGGGTTAATCATCACTTACAAAGTGTCTTTTTTGGTGCTGGATTCTTATCAAATGAGAAGGATGAGTCATACATTTGGTTATTTCAGACCTTCCTAAAAGCAATGGGAGGGGTAGCACCTAGACTCATCATAACTGATGAAGCTGCTAGCATCAAGAATGGTATTGACAAAGTTCTTCCAGCCACTATGCATAGGTTATGCATGTGGCATATAATGGAAAAGGTGCCTGAAAAAGTTGGACCTTTGATTAGGGAAGATTCTGAATTTTGGCCGAGGTTGAACTCATGTGTTTGGGGTTCAGAAACTGCAAGTGAGTTTGAGTCACAATGGAATTCCATCATTACAGATTTTGGGTTGGAGGATAACGAGTGGTTAGCTAAGAGGTTTACCATTAGAGATACATGGATACCAGCCTACTTTATGGATATATCTCTTGCGGGCTTGCTCCGAACCACTTCAAGGTCAGAAAGTGCAAATTCTTTTTTCAACCGTTTCATTCATCGTAGGCTTGCTTTTGTTGAGTTCTGGCTTAGGTTCGACACAACTTTAGAATGCCAACATGAGGAAGAATTAATGGCAGACAACAGAAGCATGCATACCACCCCACAACTATTTACGCCATGGGCAATGGAGAAACAAGGTAGTGAGGTATTCACATATGAGGTAACTTCGCAAACTAAAATAAAACATGCTGTTGCTGGATACTTACTTTCATTAATCATTCCTTTTTAAAATAGATAAAAGTATCAGCAAAAATAAAAAAAATAAAACAAGGCCACTCCCTAGTGATAGATTTCAGCAATAATATGTACTATTTACATAAAAAATAAATTCAGAAACGACAAGCTACTGATTATATAGGGACTATCAAAAACAAATGAACATACCTACTCCTACTGATAAATTCAGTAAATCAGTAGTAAAAATCTTCTCCTGTTTTGATAGAAATTTTTTCAAAAACATGCTACTGATTTAGCAAAAAGAGCCTAACGCATTCATCTAGATTGTCACCCCCACTGATGTACAAAAAGGGTGTAAACAAATGAACTATACTATACACTATGTACAGAGGATGTCGATAAAACCTACTACCTACAAGCATAAAGAAGAAAAGGTGGTCTTGATAACCCTACTTCTAGTACAGTCCAAAAGAAATAGAACACTTCATCTCAGCTTATTGGGCTACTAAAAAACAAAATTAGTACTACTAGTTGTAAAACTAAACTTTACTGGATAGTTCAAAAAACATAGGGAAAAAAGCAAAAATCTGGATTAGATAAGTGAATCTAGCTATAACAAAAAAGAAACCAGCATCATACTCACATCTGCCACACCGACATTGCTGATCCACGCGCCTGAGCGAGAGACACTATTGTGCGTTTCAACACGAAAAAAAACCCTAAAAAAGTATAAAATATGGATGCAATTCTCTGCTTGAAACTACTAATCAGATATTTAATACAAACAAAAGAAAAGAACAGTACCTCATCTTGCGGGGGTAAGTATAGACATACAAAAATCCTATCTACTCTACTGGATACATGGGCACAGTAATAAAACTCCTACAGTGCAGCAGACATGCACTTAGCTTGGGCGAGGACCTCATGCTGCTGACTCACAACAAGCCTCTGGACTAAAATCCATTTTCAGACTAAGAAGCTAACAAAAAAAGTGAAATCAAAAAGACTAAAAAGTGAGGTCCCTTTGAGACACTACAAAAAAGGCCTAGCAGCCGCTCACTCTGGCCGGCCCCTTTGAGACACTACAAAAAATACAACTTGATCTTGACCGTACAAACTACCACATCCAAATCAATCCTCCAATCTTTTGAATACTTGAACAAATAAGGATACAAAAAAAATGCATATAAATCCTGGAGTCCATTATAGACTTGAATCTACTATTCTACACTTGATCCACAAACAAAACTACCCCCAATCCCCTACAGATCACGGTGAAGCATCAAACAAGAAACAAGACAACAAAATGATGGAGAAGAAAAACTAGGGGGGAACTCACTCCAACTGCAGCGCCAGCCATCCCCCCTCTCTCGTCCTTTGGTTCGTTGAAGAGAACCTTGGAGCTCGCCCTCTCAAAGGGCCATAGGCCGATCTTTTATTAGAAAGAACAAGAAGAGTACAGCGAGCTAGGCAGTCTAGGCGATCTAGAACTGTCAGCCATCAGAGTTTAACTCTGAATAAACACTGAAGAAATAAAGGCGAAGCTTGGCCACCAGAGGCAAGCACAACACAGCAAAGAAGAAGAAAAACAAGTCAGCAGAAATCGCCAACACAGCCAGCAGTCCTCCATGTTGCAATATCCTCTCTGATTAGTTCGAGCACCCTGTCTACGCTGCTAGCCACTTGCTCAAAGATTCGAGCATTCCGTTCTTTCCAAATCCTCTCTTCTCCCCATCCGTATTTCTTCTGATTTGAGATTGGGGAATGGAGAGAGAGAATGTGGAATGAGCTCTGTCTCCCCGTTCCCCTCTTCTTAATCATCACGGGGGTGGCCGCTTCCCCTTCCTTTCTTTAATGCGGTTCAAAAAACAAAATGCAAAAAACAAACAAACAAAAAGCCCGCACGGAAACACAGCCCAGCCCACAAAACGCTCGTGCGGGATCGCGGTTCGACAGAAAAAAAAACAAACGGGCCGGTCCACATCTTAGACAGGCCGAAATGAGGGACAATCCGTCCCAGCGCGAATCTACACGCTGCACAAGATCAGACGGCTGAGCAGTCGACTGAGACTTCGCGAAGTCTGCGTCGACTGATATTTAGTAGCGCCGTCCATATTACCTTGATCTGCATGTACGCGAACGCCTCACCAACGCAGGCGTGCCGCCCGCCACCGAACGCCGTGTACGAGAACGCTCCGCCGGCCTCATCCTCCCCTCTGCCCGGGCCGAACCGGTCCGGCTCGTACCTCTCCGGGTCCATGTACACGTATAAGAGACGGTTGTGGAGCACCAGCGGGCTCGCGACGGTACGCCCCTCCGGGACCTCGTACTCATCGCCCTCCCTGGTCCGCACGGTGAAGCTCCGGCGCGCGTGGCGCAGCAGCATCATCGCCGGCGGGTGGAGCCGCAGAACCTCCTTGACGCAGCGGTGGAGGGTGTCCATCTCCTGCAGGACCTCGTAGTCCACGCGGTCCCCGTGCCGCGCCACGACCCGCTCCTGCTCCCGGACGGCGGCGCGCAGGTGCTCGGAGTTGGCGCGCGCGAGGAGGCGCGCTCCGGTCCACGTGCTCGTGCTGGAGCTCGTGTGCTGCCCCGCGAACAGCGCCGAGACCACCAGCATCCCGACGACCTCCGTCTCGGTCGTGGCGCGGCCGTCTTTGTACCTGGAATCAATCAGGCACTGCAGCATGTCGTCGGGGCCGCAGTCAGGGTAGCTTGCTTTGCGAGAGCTGACGACGCCGGAGAATATCTCGCCGAGCCTAGCGCGCGCCCTGTCGCGTCTGCGGTGCGCCGGGATGGGCAGGTGCGGGAACAGGATGGTGACGAGGCGCATGCCGTCGTTGAGCTCACGGAGGTGCGTTGCGACCTCGCCGAGCATCTTGGCCCGGACCTCCTCCCCGAACAAGCACCGGCTGGCTACGAGCGTGACGAGGTGCTCTAGCTCCTGCTTCAAGTCAACCGTGCCGGACTGTCCCCACCTCGCAAAGTACTCCTGCATGTGTAACATACACAAGTACACATCAGATCACAATTTCTAGTATGTAGTACATGTATAAATGTTTGCAATAGTTAACAAGAAAATCAAGGCTACTAAACATGTCATCTTATTTCTTACCTCGACTTCGCGCACCATCAGTCCGGCGTATGTCCTGAGCTTGGCCGGCTTCATGGCGTCACCAAAGAAGCGGAACTGCTCGCGGCGAGTAGCGAAGTCCACGTCGAAGGCGACGCCGGGGCCGAAAGTCGGAATGGTGAACTGGGAGACCTCGTCTTGGCTAATCTCCAAGTCTAGCCCTTGGTAGAAATGGCTCGACACGTCTGGCCCAACCAGAAAGGTCACCTTGCGATGCAACAGTCTCACCGTGAACACGCTCCCCATCTCCGTGTGGGCGTCGCGGATCACTTGCAGCGGGCCCTTGGCGAGAAGCACCGGGAGAATCCCAAGAAGGGGAGCCCCTGCGGCCATGGGCGGTGGAGAAGGCGATAGCTTCGTTGTTTCGGACAACATCGGTCGTCGTCGGGCTATCATTGTCGACACAATTGCAAGGAAAATAGGAACACACACTACCCAGAAGACTGTTGCCAATTCCATGTTTGCAATCCAGATGCTATCGTAACCAATACTGTAAAAACACCGGCAAAGAAAAAATCCATAAGAATCAGCTATGCCAAATAGTGGCATCCTTCTCAAACAGCTAGTATAACGCGGGTATAGCGGGGCTATAACCCTCTGTTTTGTAACTTTACCAAATAATTATATATAAATACCATTTAGCATCACCCTGCTCAATTCTCTATAGCATGGCTACATCACGGTTATTTAAAACTTTTGGTAAAAACATGGTAAGATGATTCAGTACTTGTCCCATCACTAATTAAATTGGTTTTGAAACATCCATACGGCAACACTTTTCTGTTTGCTGCCGTGCTAAAATGAATATCCATATCGCGGACATAAAAAGTTTCCATTATATTATAGAGATGCAAGTTTTTAGCGTACTTTCTTAGAGTTTTTCGGGTGATATTCATCCGTTTGTTACTAGCACTCGTGGTCCCATGTTTTCTCTATACCTACCAGGAGTATTGCCAGAAACATTATTCAATTTTCCCAATGGCCTCATGCCTCCATTAATCAATAAAGTAAATTGCCCTAGTGCCCTTTTATGCCTCCAGGAAAAACAATAATAAACTCAAACTGTATCTTACCGACAGCTGAACTAAAACTAACGTCAATTTTTGTCAGTTTAAGAGCTACTCACCGCATAGTTTTTTTAGCCTCACGTGTTTTTCGTCCCCACAGAACAATAATCCCCTCATAGCCCAAGTTTAGCACGTTTATCCTCCCCACACCGCAATACATTTCCTTGTCAGTTTCTCGCCTGGCTGTCTCAATCTCATCCTCTAGGACATCTTTTCCATATAAACCACCATGCCCTATTTGAAGGCACTTAATTAAAAATGGTAATGTCACGACAACCATTAATTGTTGAGCTGTTTGTTTTTGAGATAGCTAACCGCTTATTTCAAACGGTACAATCACCATTAATTGTTGCATGATAGAGAAACACGATGATGAAAACTTTTTAGCGCATTAATTATCGAGTCCTATTTTTAGAAAGCTACCATGGAAATCAATGCACTCAAACCATCTTTTTTTAAAGAGCGCATCTTAGCGAAAATACAACCCTTTAACAGTCGCGCAAGGAACGCTCTCTCGCGACGTCCACATCATCACAGGGGTACTGTGCCTGGCAGCCAATCGCGACAGAGATTCGCGCTGGCCAGTGGGCGCTTTGTACGGCGAGACAAAAACAAAAGAAATGAATCGCCCAGCCCTAGCCTAGCGAGTCCTCCACTTCTCCCCCTCTCTCGTCCGCCGCCATCACCGGCGCTCTTCCCCACAGCCTGCGCCCCCCCTCCCATCACCTTCTCCCCTCCACGGGAAACCTGCACGGAGGCGGCAGCCTGGACGACACGGCGCTCCCGCCGTCTAGATCGAACTTGTGACGCCCTCGATTCAATCGTACACTAATCATACACGCAAATGTGTACGATCAAGATCAAGGACTCACGGGAAGATATCACAACACAACTCTAGACACAAATTAAAATAATACAAGCTTTATATTACAAGACAGGGGTCTCGAGGGCTCGAATACATAAGCTTGAATACACAAGAGTCAGCGGAAACAACATTATCTGAGTACAGACATGAGTTAAACAAGTTTTCCTTAAGAAGGCTAGCACAAAGCAACATCAATCAAAAAGGCAAGGCCTCCTGCCTGGGAGCCTCCTAACTACTCCAAGTCGTCAGCGGTCATCACGTAGTAGTAGGCACCCTCGGCGTAGCAGTAGTCATCAGTGATGTCGTCTGGCTCCTGGGATCCGTCATCTGGTCGCAACAATCGGGCATGGGGGAAAAGAGGTAGCAAAGCAGCCGTGAGTACTCATCCAAAGTACTCGCAAGACTTACATCAGATCTAAACTAAGTATGCATCTGAATCAAAGGAATGGGTTGTATCTGTGGACTAAACTGCAAAATGCCAGAAGGGAAGGGGAAAGCCTAGCCTATCAAAGACTAGCATCTTCTGGAAACCACCATCTTGCAGCAACAGGAGGGAGTAGAGTAGCATAAAGTAAAGTAGCAGTAATGTTATCAACCTCGGCCAGAGATCCTTCCTCGACTCCCTGCGAGAAAGCAATCCCAGAGCCATACTATCTAGTTATCATCTCATATCCAAGTCTCATCTCAAGTATCCAGTTCTAGTTGTATCGGGGATACAACTCCAAGTGTCCGTTACCGTAGGACATGCTATCGATAGATGTTTTCTTCCCTGCAGGGGTGCACCAACTTACCCACCACGCTCGATTAACTCCGGCCGGACACACTTTCCTAGGTCATGCCCGGCCTCGCCCAAACAATACGCCGCAACCCGACCTAGGCTTAATAGAGAGGCCAGCACGCCGGACTAAACCTATGCCCCCAGGGGTCATGGGCCATCTCCCCGGGAACTCCTGCACGTTGCGTACGCGGCCGGTGAGCAGACCTACCTACCTCCTTCAACAAGGTAGGTGCTTTCCAGTCCAACCCGGCGCGGGCCGCTCAGTCGCTGACGTCTAATAAGCTTCTGCTGATGCATACGACGCAGAACGCCCATACTATGCCCACGTGATGGTTAGTACTATCAGGCCAGAGGCCCTTCAGATCAAATATCCAAATCGCAGTGGATTAGGAGCACGCGGTAACGAGCAGAGACTCACGATCGATGTGACCCCGTCGCCCCGTCTCGAGTACTTGCGGCAAGGGCTAAGAATGCCCAGCCACGCCTCGTAAGTATCTCGCGGGCACCTTCCAGGTCAACCCGACTCCACATCACTCGCTATTCAGCTCGCGCGGGTACCCCTCAGGGCCGACCCATCTTTAGTAACATGGCTCAGTGCAAAGTCATAGTAACCATAGTAACTGTGTGTCTAACACCAAGGGGAAAACCCGAGGAATCACCCCCGATGAATCCCACTCGATGTTATCATCAAGGTGAACGTAAGAGGATCCACCCTCGAGGTTCACACTTGAGGGGTTGCACGACAGAGCGGTAACGGAAGTGGTTAAGGAGGAAATCACCCTCGATGACCTCGACCGTATAGCTACACTACGGAGATCTCATCAGAAGTGATGTAAGAGGTTCCACCCTCGGCACTCGATGGTAACTCCGCAGAGTCGTACAACTAGGAGGGGTGATGTGCGGTGTCGAGGCCTGGACGTCGATCACGTTGATCGAGTCATCGAACATAAAGCGGGGCAATTGGGACAAGGTGGGGTCACTGATGGATCACTAACCATCCTATACTAAGCAGTTTAGGATAAGCAGGTAAAGTATGAAAGCAGGTAACAACAACATGCTATGCATCAGAGTAGGATCATACAGAAAGCAGTAGCAGTTCTAATGCAAGCATGAGGGAAAGAAATGGGCGATATCGGAATGCTCAAGGGGGTTTGCTTGCCTGGAAGCTCTGCTGAAAAAGAAGAAGTATCGTCGTCGACGTAGTCGAACACAGGGGCAACATCAGTCTCGGAGTCTACCGGAGAGAAGAGGGGGAAGAAACAGTAAATACAAAGCAAACATATGCATGACAAGACAACAAGCGGTACTAGGGGTGTTCTGACGCGGTGCTACACGATACTGGTGAAGGGGGATAACATCCGGGAAAGTTTTCCCGGAGTTAGGCATTTTCGGACAAAGAAATGGGAGGAAGAAGATTGCGTGTTTGCTATGCTAGGTGCGTGTGGCGGACGAACGGGCTGCGTATTCGGATTTGTCTCGTCGTTCTGAGCAACTTTCATGTATAAAACTTTTTCATCCAAGCTACGGATTATTTTAGTATTATTTTTCAATGATTTACTAATATTCTAGAATTTCTGAAATTATTATATTTAATTAATTCGAATTGACCAAGTCAACTTAACTAGTCAAAGGGGGTGGCCCACATGTCATATACTATTCACCTAAACAAATAAATAAACCTAACTTATTAAAGGGGGCCTACATGTCATCTACTAATAGACTAACTTAGAACTAAACTACTACTACTACTGCTAAGCCTAGCCTAATTAAACCAGGGGCCGGCCGGCGGCATAGCCAGCCATGTCTGTACTCACGCACGTAGAGTACACACTACACACGCACAATGGCCATGGCCATGGCCATAACCAGCGCAGCCGCATGAGAAAGTAGCAGCAGCAATTAGAGTAGCAGCAGCACTAGCTAGTGGGATAGGAGGGGCGGCAGCAGCACTTAACAGCAGCGGCGCCGGCGCAACAGCAAGCAGTGACGGGAGCAGGGCGCAGCAGCGGCCGGCAGCAGCAAACGGAGCAGCAGCAAGCCGAGGCCATGCGTGGGCGTGCACCACAGCAGCAAGCCGCGACGAGGCCACGCATGGGCGTGCGCGCACAACAGCAATAGCGACAGGGCGGGAGCAGCAACTACACGCACACACGTACACATACACGGGGGTTCGAGCGATGGCGAACAACGGCGTAAAGAGACACGGATTGAAGGGGGAAAGGGGTGGAATCGGCCGAGGAGCTCACCACCAAGCTCGTAGACGTGGATTGGAGGCGCGGGGGCGACCGGATGCGACGAGCTCGACGACAAGAGACGACGGCCGTGGCAGAAAATCAGCTCGATCCCGGGCGTATAGTGCGGCTCCGGTCGAACGGATGCACGGAGATGACGGAGTCGGTGACTAGGAAGTCCCTGGACAAGCTCCCGGTCGCCGGGGAGGCCAGTGGCCACGGGGACGGCGACGGCGCATCGATGGTAGCTCGGGCACGAGGCTCTCAGGAGAAACGTGAGTGGGAGAGGGGAATTTTGCGGGCTAGGGTCTGTCTACAGCGACGAGGGGGATCTTATCCTTCTTGATGTGTCGTGGATGCTCGACACGAGCTAATCGGGCGTGTGGACGGGAGTGCGTGAGCCACGCCATGGCACTGCCTCCTCCTGTAGCGTGAGGAAGGAGAAGGCCCTGCCGGGCTGGGCCAAAGTGCAATGTGGCACTTAGGCCCAGTTGCGCACAGTGTGAGGCCTTTTATTTTCTTCCTATTCTGTTTTTTTTTATTCCTCGTCTGTTTCGCATCTAGTTTAGCTAGTAAATGATTTTTGCTACATGTGAAACTTGGCACAAAAATACAGGGCAATATTCTGGTTTGGTATAAAAAGTTTCAAAGCATTTGGGAGTGTTCAACTATTTATAAAAAAATGAACAGGCCAATTTATTGGCTGTTGGTCCACTGTTATAATACCCAGGGGTATTTTAAATATCTCCAAAAATGTTTGTTAATGCATGAGAATTATGTAGTGAAAATTTTGAACCTAAGGAACATTTTAATTTACTATTTTATAAAATTATTATTTGACTTGGTGTTTGACTTTGATATTTATTAAGTGGCAATTTGCATAGTAATGATGATGACATGGCCACCATTAGGGGGTGATTACTATAGCATGACACTGGGGTGTTATAGAACTGAGCGGGAGGGGGAGAACAATCGCCGCCTTCTCATGCTGCTCGTCTCCACCGTACCTTGTCTGCCTCGCGTGGTGATGACCGGCGGCACAACAGGCGTTGGCGGCGTGGTCGATCCCCTGGTTGTCGTACCTGGAAGGCCGGCACTAACGAGGCCCCCTCCGTCCCCATCCGTGAGTTCCACGGTTCGTCTCTTCAATCCCCAGCCTCCCTGGTTTCCGCGAAATTCCAACTCCATTTTGTTTGCCCGGTCTCATATGCGCTGCAGACAGGGGACTTCGACCATGCCTGCGTGCATCCTAGGTTCCTCCACATCAGCCCGACCTCCCACAAGTGGGCGTTCGTAGGTTTCACGCCCTTGCCAATCCATTCTCTGATTTGGTTTGGTTTGGTGGAGATGTAATAGTTTGATAGTTCTCAGTTTGTAGAACAAAGGGTACCAGGTAACTACAAGATACATTGCTTGTTGGTTTGTTACAATATTTGACCTGATGGGAGATAAGATGCATACCTTGCTGGTTTGTTACGATATTTGGCCTGAGTGTGAGGAGCAGGTAGCGCTCAATCTTACTATTTTTAAATTTTCGGTTCACATGTGAAGGTCTAGAATTTCTATTCAATTGGTTGAAATAAACTGGGCGGCATCGAGGTAATGTTATTCGGATGTGCTTTCAAGAAATAAGTTTGTGCCGTTTAAAATTTAGTTATGTGCAAAGAAACAGCAAATACAGGTTTACTGTAACTTTTCTTGTATGAGATTTCAAGTGAGATTGTTCAGTTCGTTCTTCTGTTTGTTACTAGAGATTCTGAGAAAGATTGTTATGTGCCGCTGTATAAAGATGGATTTGAAATCAATTGAGCTGTGTTGTATGCTTTAATAGGAAAAACTTAACTGAACTTGTTGCTGGCGTTTAAAATTCAGTTATCTACACAGAAACAACAAATACCAGTGTACTGTAGCTTTTCTTGTATAAGGTTCCAAGCAAGATAGTTCGGTTGGTTCTTATTTTTCTTCTTAGAGATTTTGAGCAAGATTGTTATTTGTGACTGTATGAAGATGGATTTCAAATCAATTCTGCCATGGTGTGCACTTTAAAACAAGAACTGAACTTGTTTGTGCCATTTAAAATACAATGATCTACAAAGAAACAACAAATAAGTTGCCAATTTTAGAAGTGGTGCAGCAGATAGTTTTTTAGATGATTGAGACAGCTACAACTTCATTTGACTCTCTAATCGTTCAAGTTTTCATCCAAAAGTACAGATTCGCTGCTCATACACCACATGAATCAATTGGCGTTTCGAATGTGCTAAATGCACATTAAGATTCAGTTTTGCCTACTGTTTCAGTTACATGAATATCTTTGTCATCAGTACATCCATTATATGTTAATCTATTTTACTATCTCTTTTCCATTTTGCCTTCCTGACTGTACTCTGCTCTATCCATTTTTCCTTACATAAAGAAGATGAATTCCTTGTTGGTTTATTTGAGTATCTTTGTTGCATTAATACTAAAAACACATGTTATCCATTTCTCCCTTGCTATTTCTGTTTGGGGAATATTATAGTTTGACCACTGACTAGAAATCAAATGCTTAATATTGGAATGTCTGCTGGATAAGAAGGTAGAAAAACTAGACGGTGTGGTACTCTCATGACTTCTCTTCTTTATGTTTGGTGTTCAAGATACTTACGCCACCATGTAAAATATTTATCTAATAACTTTTCTCTTGATGTGCAGCTATATCTGAACTTCTTGATAATGCAGTAGATGAGGTTTGTAATATCTTCTAACATCTTCTATGAACTAGATACTCGCTGATTTAAATTGTGTGATAATACTCAAATGTCTAAAACACAGAGTGCTCTATTGTAAGCTGAAAATTTGAGATGTCACATTGTTGTTTCTGGGAAAACCATGCTATACTGCTATGACATTTATTTATTTATTCTGTTGTATTCGTGTATTATAACACAATGCTCTATTCATCATGGTGTTAATAACTTCACTTCCTTACAAATGCCTCATCACTGATGGGGGCGACATCGAACAACAATTCTGTGTGGTTAGTACTGTAAATTTGAGAAATTGATTTGCAAGCATGAGCACGTCGCAAATTTGATGGGTCCATTATACATTAAGAATTTGTATGACCTGACATTCACGGGTGCTAACATTTTCTGAATAGGCATGAGTGAAAAGGTGATTAAGAATTCTGATCGATAGTGATGGGGAGGTATTTGTCGAGGTTGCTAGGTGTGTGGACTTTCCTTTTCTGCAAGGACTTCTTTAGGTGGGTTTTTCTGGTTTCACAAGATTGAAAGAACTAAACATTCAGTTAATTAGTCATGTTATTGGGCACTGAGAATGTTTCTCGTATTAGTTTGTTAATATGCTTGGTTGTTACATTTTAGAAGTGATGTGTTTGTCTCCAGAAGTAATATTCTGCTCTACTTACGCTCTGAATTTGTGTGGGAAATTTATGCAGTTCTTCGCTTGCAATTTGGATGACCGTGTGAAGCACTGAATTCCGCCCTTGATGAGATGCCTGGCAATCATTCTGTTTTCTTAATGGGAGAAGAGGTACCAGGATACCACCTGGAAGACAAGTAATATATTTTTCTTTCCTTTATTTGTGCCCTCTAATTACTTTTCAGTTTTCATGCTTTTCAATTGGACCCTTTTTTTATTTCTGTAGATTTTAATTATGGATTTAAGGATTCAGATTTCTTCCAAGCTTTTTGCTTGTAGTAAAACTCTTACTGGAGACAACTAGATATAGGAAACAAAGCGAACTACCAGTCTTCTCTTAAACAATCACTACTCTGATTTTACTGTGACATATACCTAAACTTATTCTTAGAGAATACTTGACATGCAGACTGCATGTGCTAATGTATTGTTTCAATAACATAATTATATAGTAATCTAGTTATAACTATGTAAGAGCCAGTAGGAGACATGACATTGTAGCTTTGTACTACTGTTTCAGTTACATGATTCTGTATAGCTAAAAATATGTCATGTTGTATTCAAACCAATTAGCCTACCCCAACTTGTTTTTGGTGTTGCTGTTGCTGCTGCTGCTGCTGTTGTTGTTGTTGTTGTTGTTGTTAGTGTCCACATATAAATTCTCTCGTCTCTTTTTGTACATTGTCGAATATCAACTCACTTGGTGTGGAATTTATGGTCCCAAAATAGATGACTCAACTTTGTATAAAGTTAATACAAAGTTGAGTCATCTATTTTGGAACGGAGGGAGTATGTTGCAATGTTTATTCCTTACCTCTTTTGATTTACAACTAAGTCTACTTTTGTACAATCCTTATAACTGAAGTTGGTTGTCATGGTGTACTATTCTTTCAAGAATTTGTAGTAGGTTCTAGAAAAACATGATAGGATGAGGGATGCATTGATTTTTAAAATCAGTCTGAAAAGCATCGAGTTTAGTAAAATATTGTGTAACCTTCTCCTAAAAGTTTGATACACTTTTCAAGAAAACTAGCTTTTGTTAATCATTAAGCTATAACTTTTCTCATATTTGAATAACAAGGTCATTCGAGTTGTGTTAAACAAATTTGGCAATGTTAAAAAAAGGTTAATCGGTGTAACTTTTGCAAAGTTTGATGAAAGAAGTTGCACATAACCGATTTCGCTGTCAAGTCTACAATCTAATGTTGATCTAGAGGGTGGAGACTTTAAACTTCATTGATTCTTTCTTGGCCGTTTTGATCTAATATCTGTCTGATGTGGTTTTTATAAACATATGTTGGTATAATAATTTTGCTTTTTTTGTAGGATAATAACATTGCAGATAGACAGAAACAGAATTACTTTACACTAATTCGACGTCTATCGAGCAATGGAACAACAAAGGTAGTTCCTTCCACAATTTGAAGAAAGTTGTTTCATATTGCATGGTATGCCTGACTCATTTCAGTGAGCCTTCAATTAATTTGAGTCATCCTATCCCAAGATCATACCTTGATATTCCTCTATTGTCTCCTATTCGTCCCATGCATTTTTAAGAACTGAAATAATTATAACCAGTGTTACAAATGTTTGCTGAAGAAAGTCCTTGCAGCAAAGAACTGGAAGCAGTTTTTTTTTATCTTGACCACTATTTCCTTTTGTTCCTATTTGTTGGCTCTTTCCTATGGAAGCTCTAAAAGAAAATGAGGTGCCATAAATTAAGGATTAATAGTTTTGATATCTGATTTGAGAAAATAGATTCACAGAATATAAGGATAATGTAGATTGTAGCATTGATTATTGCTATCTTGGACATAGACGGATCAAATAACTACTCCGAGAGGGGACGTTGAGGATGACGACAGCGACGAGCAAGTCGGCGTCTGTGAAGCTTCACCGGAGCCATTCCAGCTCTTCCAAAGGCACAACGAGAGCCTAAAGTCAGGATACGTTCGATCGAGCACACTTCTTCTCCCAGAATTCATACAATCATTAGAAGTTCAGAGCAAATCATGCCAAAGATATGAAATGAAACACATTTGCATGCAGGGAAGCTGAGGAGCCAGGACGCCGATGGTGCGGAGCCGTTTGCCATCGAGAGGACCAGGGCAAGCCATCATGGACCTCCGGACCAAGCTCAACATCTCCCTCGCCTCAGTCGATGCCATGTCCTGGAGGGTCGTTGCTGGGTCGCCATCCATGACAATGAGCTCCTACCGCAGCTCGTGGAGCTAATCTGAATGTACGTGTGTTCCATTATAGTGTGCTTGATCGACTCCCCCCACCCACAAGTGTTTGATTAATGTTTCTCGTTGTTGTGTTGTATGTATAGGCTGGCAAGGATGTGGCGAGTCATCGGCAACGCGCACCGGGTGATGAAGCGCATGGCGGACAAGCCGAGCATGCTCCTCTTGTTGTCGGCCGCACGGTTTGAGGGAGGCATCAAGAGACTGCCGCCGCCGTGGCCGACGCGCGCGTAATTTCTTTAACGTATCTTACGTTGTCAAACAGCAAGATGCTCCTGTCGATGCTATTATATCGCTACGGGTTTGCCTGTGATAGCATGACATTTCAGTTTCTTCCTTACATGATGCGCCAATATAATAATTTCATCAAGAATTGCATGTACATGGTGCTGCTATCCAGATCAAAAAAGGAAAGTGAAAGGAGCGTGCATCTACCTGGCACCGCCCAGATGCCCCTCAAGTGGCGCGCCAATGGGGTGCCCCATGAAGCAATTGTGTACTTTTTATGTTCCATGGAAGGCTCTATGGTTCTTCAGTCTTCAGTTGGCATCATCTTTGATGTGAGGTCTTTCACATGGCAGAGATGCTTCTCCTGCTTCTTTCAGGTTAAGAGTCGAGAGGAGAATGAAGATTATCTTGCATGACTTTAATGATTCTAAGAGAGGGGGTGGTACATTTTGGAACATAGAGGGTTGACATGCCGAAAGAAGCGGAGGGGCGATCACAGGGGCGACCTCCGCATTGAGGAAGGAATTGGTGCTGAATCGAGGAATGGACAGTCCTTGTGAGACCACAACCAACTGCCACTGAATCGAGAATTGGATTGTCCAACCTTGGCCCTATTCCATCTCGTGGTGTTGCCTTAGTAATTGATTGTTTTTTCATGGGCAAATAGTATAATTATTTGAAGTATTTTTTTTTCAAGTGCATGGCTGGCAATTTCAAAGAGGAAATGGCAAGCCGTCGCGCATCGATACCCTATCTCTCCTTTGGATTGAATGCTATCCTGGTCAGAACGATAATTTTGTTGTTTGCTTGTTCCTGTAGGCCGTACCACGGAGGTTTGTGGGAAATTTCAAAGGTCGGATCTATGAAGCTATCAAGCTAGAAGCTCCTCGGTTGTAGTTCAGATCATAGGCTTGTTGTAATTTTCTTTTACGATTCAGAATTTTAGTCCAGATCATAGGTTTTCTATCATTCTCTTTTACTATTCAGAAATTTAATTGAGGAGTCTTTGGCTATATCCAGTGGTTATCATACATCATCATCACCTAATGATTTTATTTTGTGGATGCTTGAGTTTACAAAATTTAGTCTCTAACTGTCCATCGTCTCTAGACGTACCATTCACGACAGACGTTCAGTTTCAGCAAGTGTATTAGAAGCAGAAAACTAGCGCCAATTTGGACTATATAAACACGTAGACAACTGCATAAGCAGTATTAGTGCGCACACTCACGCCTAAGAGGTGCGCCCAGGGCGCGCCCCAGCCTCTAGTTTGCACACCAAGGAAAGAATGGTTGTTTAGGCTCTTGGATGCATCGGTATACACCACGCCTCGATTTCCCCATACACGTTGTGACGTGAAAAAACAAGTAAAAACTAAGACGCGCTCTATCATGAGACCGAGGTAATATGTATGATTTTACTCCTAGTTTGCTGTCCACAAATTTTAATTGCCAACAAGCTGGCGAATATTGACAAGCAAAATGAACCGGAGTTCTCAAAGAGAGGCACTGGCAAGCCAAAAAATTGGCAACCATTAAAAAACAACACCAAAGTTTTGGTCATGACCAAAAATGCTAAGGTATGTTTTGGCCACCATCCAAACATATCTTATCACTGTAATTATTTAGACTTCATTATATGCATGGAAATCATATGTGTAGATATATTTTAATAAAACTATTTTCATAATATTATAATTTATTGGGTCTTAGAAATAGGTGCCCACCGTTATATTTTGTGACAGGAGGTTGTCCAAAAGCGACAACTTATCGGTATATTTAAGATGTATGTGCTTTTTGATCCTAAATATTTATATACCAGATGATATCCCACATATAGTCGTGGAGTTGCAGATTTAATCCCGAAATATTGCATTGACTATAAACTCATCCGTCAAGATTCAAAACATGTGAGAAATTTCTGATGAACAAAATAAAACAATTTTTTAATAAAAAGTTAACATGCTATAACTAAATGAGATAGATTTAAAATCCACATATAATGAACGAATACATGCTGCTGACAGAGAAGCTCTCCATGTCTCTACACCAGATGGCGGTTGCTAGATCAACCTAGCAAAGCCAAGAGCACAATATTTTTGGTGATTTGCCTCATTGTGGGAGCAGAAAAATGGCTATTAATGCTTGCTAGTGAGGTCTGTCTATGTAGTATATAGATTGGTAGAAAATATTCAAAGCATTTGTTTGAGATAAAAGAGGGCTATATATACATGCTTAATTCTATTGCAAACATTTTAGGTATAATTCCATTGGAACATATATAAGACAGTAATCTGACCAAACTTTTTTTTCCACAAAAGGACATGCATCAAACCCAGAGAGTGCATATAGCTCTTTTCAACGGATGCATGACATATAAAAAGCATGCACCAAGGGTTTTACCGGAGCTTATACGTACCTAACACAGCTGCTTCTAGCCTTCACGTAATTTGTAGGGGCCGGTGGTATGGCAAGTGATGCGCAGGTGTATTAGGCTAGTTATAGTGGGAGTAACTTAGCTAGTAATATAGCGCACTTTAATTTTTTTTACTTACGTGACAAGTAATTAATGAGAGCTGGTAACATAATATGTTACTGTAACATAGCGCTTTTCAAGACAAGATGAGCGTATAAGCTAATAAATGAAGTCATCTAAGATACTACTATTATGTTACTTTGCATTATGAAAATAATAACTTAGGCTAGTGCCATATACATTACACTAGTCTAAGTTACTCCCCATTATGACCAGCCTTAAAGATCTACTATGCATGTTTTTACCTTAGATGGTACTCTTCGCTCACCTCTGACTGAGCTACCCGGCGATCAAAATGATGCAGTGGGAGATGGAGAAGTAGGGAACGCCCCGCGCGGGTATTTATAGAGGAGGAAGTTAGAGCGGCGGACCGGAAGTTAGTTGTTCGCAGGGTTAATTAATTTCGTCCTTGTCTCATGTACACTAGGCATTCGAAGAGATCGACCACACGTAAACAATACCACGTGGTTAATTAGGATTTTTTTTTTGAGAAGTACGTGGTTCATTAGCTGCCAGTACTACCGGTGGGAATGTACGAGTGGCGGCGCCAGGCCCAGGCAGGCCGGGCATGGCCTGGGGCGTGGCCTCAAATCGCTGCCAGCACAAAATTCCATGTCCTGGGGCCTGCCCGGGCCTTGCTCATTCCTGGAGCCGTCACTGGAATGTAGGTTGATAAGATGATCTCTCGCTACAGTATTTGCCTAGCGGCAGGTACACTCGACAAAGGCCAAAAAAACACTCAGCAAACGCTTCGTCGAGTGTTACATTCGATAAAACGCACTCGGTATATACCCTTTTAGCAAAGCCATGTTTGACAAGTGTCTTTTCATCGAAACTCGGCAAACAATTTACTGACTGTTTTCCATGTCACTCGGCAAATAATTGTACTCGGTTAAAAAAAAGGAAAATCTGGTTCATGCCACTCACAATTTCGGATGTTCGATGGTTGTCAGTAAAACTTTACAAACTCGGTTTGTGCCATTAAGGAATGCAAATAAATTAGATGTATACCCTTACGCACGTAGCTCCGCCAGTTATTGTCAGACCAGGTCTCATTTCCATATTCTTTGCTTCATTTCCTCCTCCATGGGACCATCACTTGTCATGTCAGCCGCATTGGCGTGAAGATGCATTTGACTATAGACTCCGATGTGGGGCACATGCTCGACGGGACAGGACAACACAAAGATAGTGCTCGATAGTAGCACAACATTGAACGTTCTCCTGTTCGCACGCCATGCCGGGCTTGCATTGAGTCCCGATGACTATGTGTGTATGTGCTCCCGTGTGTGCTTACAAGATGAACACCCCTCTTCTCCCTTATATCTCTAGGGGAGACAACACGGTCTGCTCATCCTAAACCAAGCCCACCCCATACCAACTCATCTGACTGACGCAAGCATCGGAAAGGGGTCGGTGGAACAATCTTGTAGCTCCCCACCTCGCGTCCCTCCTAGATCGAGCGGCCCAGTCCCCTCCCCACCTCGCCGCCACCGGAGGAACGGCCGGCGAAGCCCGCGCCGGTTCCCGGGATGGTGGCGGCGGGGCGACATGGCCAGGCCCAGCCCTCCCACGACGAGCTCCCACCCCCCGCCCCGCGGTGTGCTGCGGCCATGGCGCCTCCGGCACGACCTGGATCCCGACGGGCGGCTCCTCACCCGCGGTGATGTTGGTCCCAGTTGGGTGGCGTCCCCTCGCCCACCCCCGCCCGTGTGGTTTTGGCTCGTCGGCGCGGCCTGGATCTCGATGGCGGCTCCCCGGCGGCGGCTGTCGTCCTCTCCCGTGGTGGTGCTGTCCCGGCTGGGCGGCGCCCCCCATCGCGTGGCGAGGTTGGACCCGTGCCGTTCCCTGGTGGCGTCCCCTGTGCTGTGGGCGCGAGGCAGCGGCAGCAGGACCTGCGCACTCCAGGTGCCTCGCTTGACAACGTCCTCGGCCGGCGCGGCTCCAGCCCTGCTGCTTCGAAGGCTGTGTTCCTCTCCAGCTTCTTCGGTTCGCTGGTCCTCGTTGGTGTGGCTCCGTGCTACTTGTTGAGTTTGCGTTGGTTTTTCCTTTAGGAAAGGGTGATGCAGCAAAGTAGAGATAAATATTTCCTTCAATTTGAGAATCAAGGTATCAATTCAGTAGGAGACAACGCACAAATCATGGAATACCTGCATAAACAATTAAACAACTTGCACCTAACGCGATAAAGGGGTTCTCAATCCCTTCACGGTTACTTGCAGAAGTGAGATCTGATAGAGATAGATAAACCATAAAGTAAATGTTTTTGGTATTTTTGGTTTACAGATCGGAAAGTAAAAAATTGCGAAATAGCAGATCAAAAACTAATATGATGGAAAATAGTAGATCGGAAACTTATATGATGAAAAATAGAACTGTGGGCCATAGGTTTTGCTAGAGGCTTCTCTTAAGATAGTAAATAATACGGTGGGTGAACAAATTATTGCCGAGCAATTGATAGAAAAGCGCAAAGTTACGACGATATCTAAGGCAATCATGAATATAGGCACCATGTCTGTGTCAAGTAGACCGAAACGATTCTGCATCTACTACTATTACTCCACATATCGACCGCTATCCAGTATGCATCTAGAGTATTAAGTTCATAAGATCGGAGTAATGCATTAAGCAAGATGACATGATGTAGAGGAATTAACTCAAGCAATATGATGAAAACCCCATCTTTTTATCCTCGATAACAACAATACAATACATGCCTTGCTGCCCTACTGTCACTGGGAAAGGACACCGCAAGATTGAACCCAAAGCTAAGTACTTCTCCCATTGTAAGAAAAACCGATCTAGTTGGCCAAACCAAACCGATAGCTCGAAAAGAATTACAAAGATATCAAATTATGCATAAAAGAATTCAGAGAAGATTCAAATAATATTCATAGATAAGCTGATCATAGAACCACAATTCATCGGATCTCGACAAACACACCGCAAAAAAGTATTACATTGAATAGATCTTCAAGAACATCAAGGAGAACATGGTATTGAGAATCAAAGAGAGAGAGAAGAAGCCATCTAGGTACTAGTTATAGACCCGTAGGTCTGTGGTAAACTACTCACACTTCATCGGAAGGGTAATAGAGTTGATGTAGAAGCCCTCCGTGATCGAATCCCCCTCCGGCAGGGTGCTGGAGAAGGTCCCTAGATTGGATCTCACGGGTACAGAAGGTTGCGGCGGTGGAAAAGTCTTTTCGTGGATGCCTCTAGTGGTTTGGGGATATATGGGAATATATAGGAGAAAGAATTAGGTCAGGAGATGCACGAGGGGCCCATAAGGGTGGGGGGTGCGCCCTCCGTCCTTGTGGCTGCCTCATGGCTCCTCCGACTTCATCTCCAAGTCTCCTAGTTGTCTTCTGGTCTAAGAAAAATCATTGTGAAGGTTTTATTCTGTTTGGACTCCAACTCAAAAACAGGAACTGCCACTGGGCTTTAGGTTAATAGGTTAGTCCCAAAAATAATATAAAATAGCATATTAATGCATATAAACATCCAAAACAGATAATATAATATCATGGAACAATAAAAAATTATAGATAAGTTGGAGACGTATCACTCCGGCCCGGCCGCCCAAGACCTGCACTTTCCAGTGTCTTCGGTTTGCCGGCACCCCTGCTCATGCGGCTCCATCCCCGGCGCCCTCGTTGGCTGCGCCCCTTCCAGCCTCATCGGCTTGCTGGTGTCTCGGCGGATCCGTCCCATGGCTCAGATCTGCATTCCTTCCAGGTCCTGGCTTACTTGCGGCGCCACCCTTCTATGCCAGCTTCCGTCGCCTTCCCTGCCACGTCCACCTCCTTGCCTCGTCCAATCGTCAGATCTGAAGCACATGTGCCCGCAACTTCCCTCCATGTGGTGGCAACTTCGACCTACATGTTGACCTCCTCGGCTCCTGATCTCAACCTGACGGATGTGGGATTGTTCAGACTTGGCCAGGGCGAAATCCCTGCTCGGCTTGCCGATGCTGGCAGCGGCGACGCTCGCGTGTGCCATTTCCTGTTGGGGAACGCAGTATTTCAAATTTTTTTACCTATGATCACGCAAGATCTATCTAGGAGATGCATAGCAACGATAGGGGAGAGTGTGTATATGTACCCTCGTAGACCGAAAGCGGAAGCGTTTAGTAACGCAGTTGATGTAGTCGAACGTCTTCGCGATCCAACCAATCCAAGTACCGAACGTACGACACTTCCGCGTTCAGCACACGTTCAGCTCGATGACGTCCCTCGGGCTCTTGATCCAGTTGAGGCCGAAGGAGAGTTCCGTCAGCACGACGGCGTGGAGACGGTGATGATGAAGTTACCAGTGCAGGGCTTCGCCTAAGCACTACGACGATATGACGAAGGTGTGTAACTGTGGAGGGGGCACCGCACACGACTAAGACAAATCTTGGAGTGCCTTTGGGGTGCCCCCTGCCCACGTATATAAAGGAGGGAGGAGGAGGAGGCCGGCCTAGGAGGGGCGCGCCTATAGGGGGAGTCCAACTAGGATTTCCAATCCTAGTTGGAGCCCCCTTCATTTTCCAAGAGGGGAGAGAGGGAAGGAGTAGGAGAGGGAGAAGGAAAGAGAAGGGGCGCCGCCCCCTCCCTAGTCCAATTCGGACTTGCCATGGGGGGTGATACGTCTCCAACGTATCTATAATTTTTGATTGTTCCATACTATTATATTATCTCTTTTGGATGTTAATAGGCTTATTTATACACTTTTATATTATTTTTGGGACTAACCTACTAACCCAAGGCCCAGTGCAAATTGCTGTTTTTTTTTGCCTATTTCAGTGTTTCGTAGAAAAGGTATATCAAACGGAATCCAAACGGAATGAAACCTTCGGGAGAGTTATTTTTGAAACAAACGTGATCCATAGGACTTGGAGTAGACGTCAAGTAAGAAACGAGGTGGCCACGAGGCAGGGAGGCGCGCCCCCACCCTCGTGGGCCCCTCGCAGCTCCACCGACCTACTTCTTCCTCCTATATATATATATATACCCTGAAAACATCCAGGAGCACCACAAAACCCTATTTCCACCGCCGCAACCTTCTATACCCAAGAGATCCCATCTTGGGGCCTTTTCCGGAGCTCCGTCGGAGGGGGAATCGATCACGGAGGGCTTCTAGATCAAGACCATAGCCTCTTCGATGATGTGTGAGTAGTTTACCACAGACCTTCGGGTCCATAGTTATTAGCTAGATGGCTTCTTCTCTCTCTTTGGATCTCAATACAATGTTCTCCTCGATCTTCTTAAAGATCTATTTGATGTAACTCTTTTTGCGGTGTGTTTGTCGAGATCCGATGAATTGTGGGTTTATGATCAAGTTTATCTATGAACAATATTTGATTCTTCTCTGAAATCTTTTATGTATGATTGGTTACGTTTGCAAGTCTCTTCGAATTATCAGTTTGGTTTGGCCTACTAGATTGATCTTTCTTGCAATGGGAGAAGTGCTTAGCTTTGGGTTCAATCTCGCGGTGTCCTTTCCCAGTGACAGCAGGGGCAGCAAGGCACGTATTGTATTGTTTCCATCAAGAATAAAAAGATGGGGTTTATATCATATTGTTGAGTTTATCCCTCTACATCATGTCATCTTGCCTAATGCGTTACTCTGTTCTTATGAACTTAATACTCTAGATGCATGCTGGATAGCGGTCGATGTGTGGAGTAATAGTAGTAGATGCAGAATCGTTTCGGTCTACTTGTCGCGGACGTGATGCCTATATACATGATCATGCCTAGATATTCTCATAATTATGCACTTTTCTATCAATTGCTCGACGGTAATTTGTTCACCCACCGTAATACTTATGCTATCTTGAGAGAAGCCACTAGTGAAACCTATGGCCCCCGGGTCTATCTTTTATCATATAAAGTTTCCAATCTATTTTATTTTGCAATCTTTATTTTCCTATCTAAATCATAAAAATACCAAAAATATTTATCTTATTATCTCTATCAGATCTCACTCTTGTAAGTGACCGTGAAGGGATTGACAACCCCTTCATCGCGTTGGTTGCGAGGTTCTTATTTGTTTGTGTAGGTACGAGGGACTTGCGTGTAGTCTCCTACTGGATTGATACCTTGGTTCTTAAAACTGAGGAAAATACTTACGCTACTTTGCTGCATCATCCTTTCCTCTTCAAGGGAAAACTAACGCAGTGCTCAAGAGGTAGCAAGAAGGATTTCTGGCGCCGTTGCCGGGGAGGTTGCACCAAGTCAAGTCAAGATTTGATCTCCCGTCAACAAGCCATTTCTGGCGCCATTGCCGGGGAGATCTACACACAAGTCAAGACATACCATGTAACCATCACAAACTCTTATCCCTCGCATTACATTATTTGCCATTTGCCTCTCGTTTTCCTCTCCCCCACTTCACCCTTGCCGTTTTATTCGCCCTCTTTTTCCGTTCGCCTCTTTTTGTTTGCCTCTTTCTTGCTTGTGTGTTGGATTGTTTGCCACGATGGCTTTACCTAAAAGTGTTGATCCTCACCTTAGAAGATTGGAAGAAATTGAAAACAATGTTAGAAGTTTTATGTCCTTACAGTTTGAGCATAATAATTTCTTCAGAAACGAGCTTAAAGAACAAAAAAGTTTTATGGGATACATGAATAAAGAGCTCGATGATATGTCCAAAGAAACGATGGCTTTACAAAAAAGTGTTCATCCTCATCTTGAAAACTTGATAGCCCAAATTTCGGATAAGCAGGCCACCTTAGTTAATAAGATGGCCGCCAAACCGGAAGAATTTGATGATAATAAGGATGAAGATCTAAAAGTGATTGATGTGTCTCCTATTAAATCTTTTTTTTGCAATATGAATCTTGATAATGATGGGACTGGAGATGAGTCAACTTTAGTTAAAAGGCGTCCCAATGATTCAGAGTTTTTAGATCTTGATGCAAAAATTGGTAAAAGTGGGATTGGAGAGGTCAAAACTTTACATAGCAATGAACCCACTATTTTAGATTTCAAGGAATATAATTATGATAATAGCCCTTTGATAGATTGTATTTCCTTGTTGCAATCCGTGCTAAATTCTCTGCATGCTTATAGTCAAAATAAAGCTTTTACCAAACATATCGTTGATGCTTTAATGCAATCTTATGAAGAAAAGCTTGAATTAGAAGTTTCTATTCCTAGAAAACTTCATGATGAGTGGGAACCTACTATTAAAATTAAAATTAAAGATCATGAATGCTATGCTTTATGTGATTTGGGTGCTAGCGTTTCCATGATTCCAAAAACTTTGTGTGATGTGTTAGGTTTCCTTGAATTTGATGATTGTTCTTTAAATTTGCATCTCGTGGATTCCACTATTAAGAAACCTATGGGAAGGATTAATGATGTTCTTATTGTTGCAAATAGGAATTATGTGCATGTAGATTTCATTGTTCTTAATATTGATTGCAATCCTTCATGTCCTATTATTCTTGGTAGACCTTTACTTAGAACGATTGGTGCAATTATTGATATGAAAGAAGGGAATATTAGATTCCAATTTCCTTTAAGGAAGGGCATGAAACACTTTCCTAGAAAGAAAATTAAATTACCTTATGAATCTATTATGAGAGCCATTTATGGATTGTATACCGAAGATGATAATACCTAGATCTATTCTTGCTTTTATGCCTAGCTAGGGGCGTTAAACGATAGCACTTGTTGGGAGGCAACCAAATTTTATTTTTGTTTCTTACTTTTTGGTTCTGTTTAGTAAGAAATAATTCATCTATCATCTGTTTAGATGTGTTTTTATGCTTTTAATTAGTGTTTGTGCCAAGTAGAACCTTTGGGAAGACTTGGGGGAAGTTTTAGCGATCTTGCTGTAAAAAACAGAAACTTTAGCGCTCACGAGATTTGCTGCCATTTTTTACTGGAGAGTGCGATTAGGTTGATTCTTTTTTCAGATGATTAATAGACAAGTTCCTCACGTTCACTAATTTATTTCAGAATTTTTGGGGTTACAGAAGTATTCGAAACCTATAGATTACTACAGACTTTTCTGTTTTTGACAGATTCTATTTTTCGTGTGTTGTTTGCTTATTTTGAGTCATCTATGGCTAGTATCGGAGGGTATGAACCATAGAGAAGTTGGAATACATTATGTTTAACACCAATATAAATAAATAATGAGTTCATTACAGTACCTTAAGTGGTGTTTTGTTTTCTTATACTAACGGAGCTCATGAGATTTTCTGTTGAGTTTTGTGTTGTGAAGTTCTCAAGTTTTGGGTAAAGATTTGATGGATTATGGAATAAGGAGTGGCAAGAGCCTAAGCTTGGGGATGCCCAAGGCACCCCAAGGTAAAATTCAAGGAAAACCAAAAGCCTAACCTTGGGTATGCCCCGGTAGGCATCCCCTCTTTCGCCTTCTTCCATCGGTAACTTTACTTGAGGCTATATTTTTATTCACCACATGATATGTGTTTTGCTTGGAGCGTCTTGTATGATTTGAGTCTTTGATTTTTAGTTTACCACAATCATCCTTTGTGTACACACCTTTTGGGAGACACACACATGAATTGGAATTTATTAGAATACTCTATGTGCTTCACTTATATCTTTTGAGCTAGATAATTTTGCTCTAGTGCTTCACTTATATCTTTTAGAGCACGGTGGTGGTTTTATTTTATAGAAATTATTGATCTCTCATGATTCACTTATATTATTTTGAGAGTCCTTTAGAACAGCATGGTAATTTGCTTTGGTTATGAAATTAGTCCTAATATGATAGGCATCCAAGATGGGTATAATAAAAACTATCATAGAAAGTGCATTGAATACTATGAGAAGTTTGATACTTGATAATTGTTTTGAGATATAACTATGGTGATATTAGAGTGTGCTAGTTAGTAGTTGTGAATTTGAGAAATACTTGTGTTGAGGATTGCAAGTCCCGTAGCATGTACGTATGATAACCGTTGTGTAACAAATTTGAAACATGAGGTGTTATTTGATTGTCTTCCTTATGAGTGGCGGTCGGGGACGAGCGATGGTCTTTTCGTACCAATCTATCCCCCTAGGAGCATGCACGTAATGCTTGGTTTTTGATGACTTGTAGATTTTTGCAATAAGTATGTGAGTTCTTTATGACTAATGTTGAGTCCATGGATTATACGCACTCTCACCTTTCCATCATTGCTAGCCTCTTCGGTACCGTGCATTGCCCTTTCTCACCTTGAGAGTTGGTGCAAACTTTGCCGGTGCATCCAAACCCCGTGATATGATACGCTCTATCACACAAAAGCCTCCTTATATCTTCCTCAAA
Organism: Triticum urartu; assembly: GCF_003073215.2. NCBI lineage: Eukaryota > Viridiplantae > Streptophyta > Magnoliopsida > Poales > Poaceae > Triticum > Triticum urartu. The sequence goes on from NC_053023.1 coordinate 172,137,050, forward strand.
ACAGCCACCATACCTACCTATTATGGCATTTTCATAGCCATTCCGAGATATATTGCCATGCAACTTTCCACCGTTTCATTCATGACACGCTTCATCATTGTCATATTGCTTTGCATGATCATGCAATTGACATCGTATTTGTGGCAAAGCCACCATGCATAATTTATCATACATGTCACTCTTGATTCATTGCCCTTCCCGGTACACCGCCAGAGGCATTCATATAGAGTCATATTTTGTTCTAGTATCGAGTTGTAATAATTGAGTTGTAAATAAATAGAAGTTTGATGATCATCATTAATAGAGCATTGTCCCCCCAAAAAGAGAAAGGCCAAAAAAAGAAAGGCCCCAAAAAAAGAAAAAAAGGAAAAAAGAAGAAGAAATAAAAGGGACAATGCTACTACCCTCTTTTTCCACACTTGTGCTTCAAAGTAGCACCATGATCTTTATGATAGAGAGTCTCTTGTTTTTTCACTTTCATATACTAGTGAGAATTTTTAATTATAGAACTTGGCTTTTATATTCCAACAATGGGCTTCCTCAAATGCCCTAGGTCTTCGTGAGCAAGAAAGTTGGATGCACACCCACTTAGTTTCTCTTGTCGAGCTTTCATACATTTATAGCTCTAGTGCATCCGTTGCATGGAAATCCCTACTCCTTGCATTGACATCAATTGATGGGCATCTCCCTAGCCCGTTGATTAGCCGCGTCGATGTGAGACTTTCTCCTTTTTTGTCTTCTCCACATAACCCCCATCATCATATTCTATTCCACCCATAATGCTATATCCATGGCTCACGCTCATGTATTGCGTGAAAGTTGAAAAAAGTTTGAGATTACTAAAGTATGAAACAATTGCTTGGCTTGTCATCGGGGTTGTGCATGATGAGAGCATTCTTGTGTGACCGAAATGGAGTATGACCAAACTATATGATTTTGTAGGGATGAACTTTCTTTTGCCATGTTATTTTGAGAAGACATGATTGCTTAGTTAGTATGCTTGAAGTATTATTATTTTTATGTCAATATTAAACTTTTGTCTTGAATCTTTCGGATCTAAACATTCATGCCACAATAAATAAAATTACATTGAGAAATATGCTAGGTAGCATTCCACATCAAAAATTCTATTTTTATCATTTACTTACTGGATGAGCATGAATTAAGTTTGGGGATGCTTGATACGTCTCCAACGTATCTATAATTTTTGATTCTTCCATGCTATTATATTATCTGTTTTGGATGTTAATGGGCTTATTTATACATTTTTATATTATTTTGGGACTAACCTACTAACCCAAGGCCCAGTGCAAATTGCTGTTTTTTGCCTATTTCAGTGTTTCGCAGAAAAGGAATATCAAACGGAATCCAAACGGAATGAAACCTTCGGGAGAGTTATTTTTGGAACAAACGTGATCCAGGGGACTTGGAGTGGACGTCAAGAAAGAAACGAGGGAGCCACGAGGCAGGGAGGTGCGCCTGCCCCCCTGGGCGTGCCCCCCACCCTCGTGGGCCCCTCGTAGCTCCACCGACCTACTTCTTCCTCCTATATATACCCATATACCCCGAAAACATCCAGGAGCACCACGAAACCCTATTTCCATCACCGCAACGTTCTGTACCCAAGAGATCACATCTTGGGGCCTTTTTCGGAGCTCAGCCGGAGGGGGAATCAATCACGGAGGGTTTCTACATCAACACCATAGCCTCTCCGATGATGTGTGAGTAGTTTACCACAGACCTTCGGGTCCGTAGTTATTAGCAAGATGGATTATTCTCTCTCTTTGGATCTCAATACAATGTTCTCCTCGATCTTCTTGGAGATCTATTTGATGTAACTCTTTTTGCGGTGTGTTTGTCGAGATCCGATGAATTGTGGGTTTATGATCAAGTTTATCTATGAACAATATTTAATTCTTCTCTGAAATCTTTTATGTATGATTGGTTATGTTTGCAAGTCTCTTCGAATTATCAGTTTAGTTTGGCCTACTAGATTGATCTTTCTTGAAATGGGAGAAGTGCTTAGCTTTGGGTTCAATCTTGCGGTATCCTTTCCTAGTGACAGCAGGGGCTGCAAGGCACGTATTGTATTGTTGCCATCGAGGATAAAAATATAGGGTTTATATCATATTGCTTGAGTTTATCCCTCTACATCATGTCATCTTGCCTAATGCATTACTCTGTTCTTATGAACTTAATACTCTAGATGCATGATGGATAGAGGTCGATGTGTGGAGTAATAGTAGTAGATGCAGAATCGTTTCGGTCTACTTGTCGCGGACGTGATGCCTATATACATGATCATGCCTAGATATTCTCATAATTATGCACTTTTCTATCAATTGCTCGACAGTAATTTGTTCACCCACCATAATACTTATGCTACCTTGAGAGAAGCCACTTGTGAAACCTATGGCCCCCGGGTCTATCTTTTATCATATAAAGTTTCCAATCTATTTTACTTTGCAATCATTATTTTCCTATCTATATCATAAAAATACCAAAAATATTTATCTTATTATATCTATCAGATATCACTCTCGTAAGTGACCATGAAGGGATTGACAACCCCTTTATCGCGTTGATTGCGAGGTTCTTATTTGTTTGTGTAGGTACGAGGGACTTGCATGTAGTCTCCTACTGGATTGATACCTTGGTTCTCAAAACTAAGGGAAATACTTACGCTACTTTGCTGCATCAGCCTTTCCTCTTCAAGGAAAAACCAATGCAGTGCTCAAGAGGTAGCAGGGGGGCACGCCGCTAACCCTTGAGGCCCTTCTCTCCTTTCCCATATGGCCCTTTAAGGCCCACTACTTCCCCCGGCGAATTTCCGTAACTTTCCAGTACTCCGAAAAATACCCGACTCACTCGAAACCTTTCCGATGTCCGAATATAGCCTTCTAATATATCGATATTTACGTCTCAACCATTTCGAGACTCCTCGTCATGTCCATGATCTCATCTGGGACTCCGAACAACCTTCAGTACATCAAATCACATAACTCATAATACAAATCATCATCGAACGTTTAGCGTGTGGACCCTACGGGTTCGAGAAGTATGTAGACATGACCGAGACACATCTCCGGTCAATAACCAACATCGGAACCTGGATGCTCATATTGGCTCCTACATATTGTACGAAGATCTTTATCGATCAAACCGCATAACAACATACGTTGTTTCCTTTCTCATCGGTATGTTACTTGCCCGAGATTCGATCGTCGGTATCATCATACCTAGTTCAATCTCGTTACCAGCAAGTCTCTTTACTCGTTCCGTGATGCAACATCCTGCAACTAACTCATTAGTGACATTGCTTGCAAGGCTTATAGTGATGTGCATTACCGAGAGAGCCCAGAGATACCTCTCCGACAATCGGAGTGACAAATCCTAATCTCGATCTATGCCAACTCAACAAACACCATTGGATACACCTGTAGATCATCTTTATAATCACCTAGTTACGTTGTGACGTTTGTTAGCACACAAGGTGTTCCTCCGGTATTTGGGAGTTGCATAATCTCATAGTCAGAGGAACATGTATATGTCATGATGAAAGCAATAGCAATAAAACTAAACGATCATTTATGCTAAGCTAAAGGATGGGTCTTGTCCATCACATCATCCTCTAATGATGTGATCTCATTCATCAAATGACAACTCATGTCTATGGCTAGGAAACTTAACCATCTTTGATTAACGAGCTAGTCAAGTAGAGGCATACTAGGGACACTCTGTTTGTCTATGTATTCACACATGTCTCAAGTTTCCGGTTAATACAATTTTAGCATGAATAATAATAATTTATCATGATATAAGGAAATATAAATAACAACTTTATTATTGCCTCTAGGTCATATTTCCTTCAGTCTCCCACTTGCACTAGAGTCAATAATCTAGTTCACATCTTCATGTGATTTAACACCAATAGTTCACATCTTTATTTGATTAGTTCACATCTCCATGTGACTAATACCCAAAGGGTTTACTAGAGTCAATAATCTAGTTCACATCGCTATGTTATTAACACCCGAAGAGTGATCATGTTTTGCTTGTGAGAGAAATTTAGTCAATGGGTCTGCCACATTCAGAGCCGTGTGTATTTTGCAAATTTTTCTATGCCTACAATGCTCTGCACGGAGCTACTCTAGCTAATTTCTCCCACTTTCAATATGTATCCAGATTGAGACTCAGAGTCATCTAGATCGGTGTCAAAACTTGCATCGACGTAACTCTTTACGACAGACTTTTTGTCACCTCCATAACCGAGAAACATATCCTTATTCCACTAAGGATAATTTTGACCGGTGTCCAGTGATCCACTCTTGGATCACTATTGTACCCTCTTGCCAAACTCTTGGTGAGGTACACAATAGGTCTGGTACACAGCATAGCATACTTTATAGAAGCTATGGCTGAGGCATAGGGAATGACTTTTCATTCTCTTTCTATTTTCTGCCATGGTCGGATTTTTTTGAGTCTTTACTCAACTTCACACCTTGCAACACAGGCAAGAACTCCTTCTTTGACTGTTCCATTTTGAACTACTTCAAAAACTTGTCAAGATATGTACTCATTGAAAAAATTTATCAAGCGTCTTGTTCTATATCTATAGATCTTGATGCTCAATATGTAAGTAGCTTCACCAAGGTCTTTCTTTGAAAAACTCCTTTTAAACACTCCTTTACGCTTTACAAAAAATTCTACATCATTTTTGATCAACAATATGTCATTCACATATACTTATCAGAAAGGCTGTAGTGCTCCCACTCACTTTCTTGTAAATACAGGCTTCACCGCAAGTATGTATAAAACCATATGCTTTGATCACTTTATCAAAGCATATATTCCAACTCCGAGATGCTTGCACCTGTCCATAGATGGATCGCTGGAGCTTGCACACTTTGTTAGCACCTTTAGGATTGACAAAACCTTCTTGTTGCATCATATACAACTCTTTTTAAGAAATCCATTAAGGAATGCAGTTTTGACATCCATTTGCCAGATTTCATAAAATGTGGAAATTGCTAACATGATTCAGACAGACTTAAGCATCGCTACGAGTGAGAAAATCTCATAGTAGTCAACATCTTGAACTTGTCGAAAACCTTTTGCGACAATTCGATCTTTGTATATACTAACACTACTATCAGCGTCCGTCTTCCTCTTGAAGATCCATTTATTCTGAATGGCTCACCAATCATCGGGAAAGTCAATCAAAGTCCATACTTTGTTCTCATACATGGATCCCATCTCAGATTTCATGGCCTTAAGCCATTTCGTGGAATCTGGGCTCATCATCGCTTCCTCATAGTTCATAGGTTCGTCATGGTCTAGTAACATGACTTCCAGAACGGGATTATCGTATCACTCTGGTGCGGAATGTACTGTGATTGACCTACGAGGTTCGGTAGTAACTTGATCTGAATTTTCATGATCATCATCATTAACTTCCTCACTAATTGGTGTAGGCATCACTGGGGACTGAATTTAGTGATGAGCTACTTTCCAATTCGAGAGAAGGTACAATTACCTCATCAAGTTCTACTTTCCTCCCACTCACTTCTTTCGAGAGAAACTCCTTATCTAGAAAGGATCCACTCTTAGCAACAAAGATCTCGCCTTCAGATCTATGATAGAAGGTGTACCAACAGTTTCTTTTGGGTATCCTATGAAGACGCACTTCTCCGATTTGGGTTTGAGCTTATCAGGCTGAAAATTTTTCACATAAGCATCGCAACCCCAAACTTTAAGAAACGACAACTTAGGTTTCTTGCCAAACCATAGTTCATACGGTGTCATCTCAACGGATTTAGATGGTGCCCTATTTAACGTGAATGCAGCTATCTCTAATGCATAACCCCAAAACGATAGTGGTAAATCGGTAATTGACATCATAGATCACACCATATCTAATGAAGTACGGTTACGATGTTCGGACACACCATTACGCTGTGGTGTTCCAGGTGGCGTGAGTTGCGAAACTATTCCACATTGTTTCAAATGAAGACCAAACTCATAACTCAAATATTCACCTCCACGATCAGATCGTAGAAACTTTATTTTCTTGTTACGATGATTTTCCACTTCACTCTGAAATTCTTTGAACTTTTCAAATGTTTCAGACTTATGTTTCATCAAGTAGATATACCCATATCTGCTCAAATCATCTGTGAAGGTCAGAAAATAATGATACCCACCGCGAGCCTCAACACTCATCGGACCGCATACATCGGTATGTATTATTTCCAGTAAGTCAGTAGCTCGCTCCATTGTTTTGGAGAATAGTGTTAGTCATCTTGCCCATGAGCCATGGTTCGCAAGCATCAAGTGATTCATAATCAAGTGATTCCAAAAGCCCATCAGCATGGAGTTTCTTCATGCGCTTTACACCAATATGACCTAAAGGTAGTGCCACAAATAAGTTGCACTATCATTATTAACTTGCATCTTTTGGCTTCAATATTATGAATATGTGTATCACTACGATCGAGATTCAATAAACCTTTCACCTTGGGTGTATGACCACAGAAGGTTTTATTCATGTAAACATAATAACAATTATTCTTTGACTTAAATGAATAACCGTGTTGCAATAAACATGATCCAATCATATTATGCACAACGCAAACACCAAATAACATTTATTTTAGGTTCAACACTAATCCCGAAGGTAAAGGGAGTGTGCGATGGTGATCTTATCAACCTTGGAATCACTTCCAACACACATCGTCACCTCGCCCTCAACTAGTTTCTGTTCATTCTGTAACTCCTATTTCAAGTTACTAATCATAGCTACTGAAACAGTATCAAATAACCAGGGGCTACTATGAACACTAGTAAAGTACACATCAATAACATGTATATCATATATACTTTTGTTCACTTTGCCATCCTTCTTATCCGCCAAGTATTTGGGGTAGTTTAGAGCATCCTGGACTAAGGGGTCCTTGAGCGTCCGACCTGTTAGCCATGGGCCGGACTGATGGGCTGTGAAGATACGAAGACCGAAGACTGCACCCATGTCCGGATAGGACTCTCCTTGGTGTGGAAGGAAAGCTTGGGGACCGAATATGTAATTCCTTTCTTTGTAACCGACCTTGTGTAACCCTAGATCCTCCCAGTATATAAACCGGAGGACTTAGTCCGGAGGGGGAGATACTCATTATCATAGCCATACAAGCTAGACCTTTAGGGTTTAGCCATTACAATCTCGTGGTAGATCAACTCTTGTAATACTCATATTCATCAAGATCAATCAAGCAGGACGTAGGGTATTACCTCCATAGAGAGGGCCCGAACCTGGGTAAAACATTGTGTCCCCTGTCTCCTGTTACCATCTACCTTAGACGCACAGTTCGGGACCCCCTACCCGAGATCCGCCAGTTTTGACACCGACATTGGTGCTTTCATTGAGCGTTCCACTGTGCCGTCGTCGAAAGGGTTGATGGCTCGACTTATTGTCAAGGAAACTATCACCTCCGGAGGAGCTCTGGCCTCAGGCCAAACCCTTCGGCTGGGCGGTTTTATCATGACCGTCCGTTCGGCCCTTGAGCCAACGATGATGACCTCTCGAGTCATCGAAAATAGCCTCTGTGTTGATTCTGAATACGCCAAACGGATGGATCCGACAGAGTTATCGTCTTTAAACAAACACCTAGATCGCATTGCCACCTTGGGGGTCGCTACAGACTACGATCGGATTGGGCTTAAACCCGACCAGAGAGAAATTAAATATCCACCGATCACCCACCAGATAGCAGTAGTCGAGGAGCAAGATAACTCTTCCTCTATATTGAGGACGAACTACGTTCGGATATCCGACCTCAAGAAGCCAGACACCTACCGGCAGAAAGACATGCCTTGTCCTCCGAACATAGAATTGGACGATAAGCTCCAAAAATCAGTTGATATCACGGAGCTCGAACCACTAAGTCCGGAAGATCTTAGGACTCCGGACCCAAAATTGGGTCAGGGTTCGGATTTAATTCCACCCACCCACCCAGACATAAGCGCTCTCTTGAGCACGTAGCAGCAATCTCAGGAAACAGTCCACCACTTTTGGGCCAGATTCCTCCTTGTCAAAAACAAGATCAAAGATTGCCGCGACGAAGACGCGATCTCATCGTTTCGCAACAATTGCACGGACAAGGGAATCCTCAACGCCATCAACCGCCGTCACATATTACACTTTGCTGACTTGGCAACTATCGTGCAGAAGTACATCGCAATGGAAAGCGCCTGGAAAACTCAGGCAGCACGGTGGGGACCATCAGTCCCCACTCAGCCCCTCATTCAGACGAATAGGGCGCACCCTCATGGCACGCCGGGACAAATGGTAAAGAAACACAAGCCCGTTATGGGGCACGGAACCATAGGATGGCTCGACGGGCCATGCAAAATACACACAACACCGGATAGCATACCAACCCACAGCCTTAGAGCATGTTGGATACTCTGGTAGGTGGCCAAGAGCTGTGAAGATATCCTCACCAGGAATACCCCAGAGCAACACCCCCAGAAGACGACGACCTCAAAGTATTGATGGTCTTCAAGACATTCGCCTCAAACAATAGGCGCAAAAGGGCACTCCGCGAACTCACCAAGGTCTGCCAGATTGCAACAATAAACCCTTGGAACGACACAACGATAACCTTTAATGCTGGCGACAAGCCAAAATACAGGACAGTCCGAGCACCAGCCGCCTTGGTCGTCAGCCCAATTCTGGACGGCTTTCGGCTCACCAAGGTTCTCATGGACGGTGGCAACGGACTAAACCTCATCTATGAGGATACAATACAAAAAATGGAAATAGACAGGAGCCACATCGAACAAAGCAACACGACCTTCCAAGGAATCATTCCTAGTTGGGAGGCACGGTGTGTGGGAAAAATAACACTCGATGTGGTATTCGGCACACCGGAGAACTATCGGTCCGAAGAAATAACCTTCCAAGTGGCCCCTTTCAACAACGGATATCACGCCCTCTTAGGGCGAGATGCATTTATGCGCTTCCAAGCGGTACCCCATTATGGATACATGAAGCTTAAGATGCCTGGGCCCAACGGTATAATCACTCTAGCTAGTGATCCGGACATATCACTCCGCGCCGAGAATAAAAACGCATCCCTGGCCCTCGAGGCATTATCTGAAGCCCTCGCGGCCAAAGAATTAACCGCGCTGCGCTCCATGGTGGACAGGGATGATGTGGTCCTAGACAAACGACCCAAATCCACCTCCTTCAAACTAGCAGAAGAAATAGTCAAATTCCAAGTCCATCCAACGGACCCCAAGAAGACATCATCCATTGGAGCACAACTAGACCCAACGGTTGATGCCGCGCTACAAGAGTTCCTGCGCGAAAATTGGGATATATTCACCTGGCACCCTTTTGATATGCCAGGAATCCCACGCGAGTTGGCCGAACACAGCCTCATTATATTGAAGGGATATAAACCGGTCAAGCAAACACTGCGGTGCTTTTCCGAACCCAAACGTTAAGCTATGGGGGAAGAGCTAGCCAAGCTAATCGAGGCAGGATTCATTAGAGAAATAAAACATCTGGGCTGGCTGGCAAACCTGGTGATGGTTCCAAAGAAGGACAAGTCCTGGCGCCAGTGCATCGATTTGAAAGACCTCAACAAGGCTTGCCCTAAGGATCCCTTCCCCCTCCCCCGCATTGACCAGATCATTGATGCTACCGCAAGAAACGACTCATTATGCTTCCTTGATGCATATTCCGGATACCATCAAATTAAAATGAAGGAGTCCGATCAAGCCGCAACAACATTCATCACCCCATATGGGCCATTCTGCTTCAACACCATGCCCTTCGGACTCAAGAACGCTGGCGCTACTTATCAACGCATGATCCAAACATGCCTGGAGAAATAGATTGGAAAGACAGTTGAAGCCTATGTGGATGACGTCGTAATCAAGACAAGGCACGTCGAAACACTAATAGACGACCTATGCCTCACATTTGACAACCTCCGTGCATATGACATTAAGCTCAATCCGGAAAAGTGTGTTTTTGGCGTCCCCGCAGGAAAGCTGCTGGGCTTCATCGTTTCCAATAGAGGAATTGAAGCAAATCCAGCCAAAATCCGAGCTCTGTCACAATTGGCTACACCAACAGACCTTAAACAAGTCCAAAAACTCGCGGGTTGCTTGGCAGCTCTAAGCCGCTTTATCTCCAGATTGGGAGAAAAGGCTACGGCGAACCGATCACTTTGAGTGGACGGATGCGGCAACAGCCGGACTGGAAGAAATAAAAACCCTTCTAGCGAGCAACCCAATCCTAGCCGCACCAAACGTCAGCGAACCCATGTTGCTATACATATCGGCAACACATCAGGTGGTGAGCGCCATACTCGTAGTTGAACGAGAACAGGACGGACACAAATTCCCGCTTTAGAAGCCAGTATACTACGTATCCACTGTCCTTACACCATGCAATTCCCGGTACCCCCATTATCAAAAGATAGCATACGCGGTCTTCATGGCATCCCGAAAGCTCCGACACTACTTCCAGGAGTGTTCGATCACGGTGGCTTCCGAAGTACCACTCAACGACATAATAAACAACCGCGATGCCACGGGCCAGATTGCCAAATGGGCCATTGAGCTCCTCCCATTTGACATTACATATAAACCACGTCGAGCTATTAAATCCCAAGTACAGGCTGACTTCATCGCCGAATGGACAGAGGCCGAACTCCCTAAAGAGTATGACACATATTCCAATTGGGTTATGTATTTCGATGGCTCCAAAATGCTGGCAGGACTAGGAGCGGGCGTCGTTTTAGTGTCCCATACTGGAGACGTCGTTCAGTACGTACTCCAAATACTATACACAGACTCCAATAAGGCAGCCGAATACGAGGCCTTATTGCATGGTCTCCGGATGGCCGTCTCCATGGGCATATAGCGCCTGGAAGTGTGGGGGGACTCAAACCTCGCAATATCTCAAATAAATGGAGACTTCGATGCCAAAGACCCGAAGATGGCAGCTTATCGTAATGCTGTCCTAAAAATGCCGGCTCGGTTTGAGAGACTCGAGTTCCATCATGTGGCCCGAGAAAGTAATCAAGCGGCGGACGTTCTTGCTCGCATAGGCCCTAAGCGCGACCCCGTCCCACCTAACATTTTTCTGGAAAGGCTTTAAAGCCATCCGTGGTGTGGCAGGGGGAGGGCGGCAACACTAGTCCGGATCCGAACACAACCCCAGATTCCGAACACACCGATATCGTCGGAGGCTCAACCACCGAAATAACACCATCGGCCCATCTCATTATGGTAGTCATTGCCCAATGGACCAAACCATTCCTGGCCTACCTTAATAAGAAGGAGCTTCCCAAGGATCAGAATGAGGCCCGCTGCATTGTCTGGCGTTCGAAGGCCTACAAGGTTCATGACGGAGATCTCTATAAGAAAAGCGCTAGCGGAGTCCTTCAAAGATGTATCTCCGAAGAGGAGGGGCGACAACTTCTGGCTGAGATTCATGCAGGTCTCAGCGGGCACCACGCCGCAACTTGGACCCTTGTTAGAAAGGCCTTCCGTACAGGGTTTTATTAGCCAACGGCCTGAGCAGATGCACAGGACCTTGTCCAACATTGTGTCGGATGCCAACTCTTCGCCAACCAAAGCCATATGCCCCCTGAGGGAGTCCTGGATTAGGGGGTGTTCGGATAGCCGAACTATACCTTCAGCCGGACTCCTGGACTATGAAGATACAAGATTGAAGACTCTGTCCCGTGTCCGGAAGGGACTTTCCTTGGCGTGGAAGGCAAGCGTGGCGATACGGATGTTTAGATCTCCTACCATTGTAACCGACTCTATGTAACCCCAACCCTATCCGGTGTCTATATAAACCAGAGGGTTTTAGTCCGTAGGACAACATACACATCAACAATCATACCATAGGCTAGCTTCTAGGGTTTAGCCTCTCTGATCTCGTGGTAGATCTACTCTTGTACTACCCATATCATCAATATTAATCAAGCAGGACGTAGGGTTTTACCTCCATCGAGAGGGCCCAAACCTGGGTAAAACTTCGTGTCCCTTGCCTCCTGTTACCATCCGGCCTAGACGCACAGTTCGGGACCCCCTACCCGAGATCCGCCGGTTTTGACACCGACATTGGTGCTTTCATTGAGAGTTCCTCTGTGCCGTCGCCGTCAGGCCCGATGGCTCCTACGATCATCAATGATGATGCAGTCCAGGGTGAGGCCTTCCTCCCCGGACAGATCTTCGTCTTTGGCGGCTTCGCACTACGGGCCAATTCACTTGGCCATCTAGAGCAGATCGAAAGCTACGCCCCTGGCCGTCAGGTCAGATTCGGAAATTTAAACTACACGGCTGACATCCGTGGGGACTTGATCTTCGACGGATTCGAACCACCGCCAAGCGCGCCGCACTGTCACGACGAGCATGATCTAGCTCTGCCACCAAACAGTGCCCTGGAGGCCGCACCCGCATCGGCTCCGACCCTTAGTCCGGAGCCAACCGCGCCGATCGAGGATGGGCGGTTGGACGCCACCTCAGGGGCTGTGATCCCAACGGCGGTTGAGCCGAACACCAGCCCCGTACTCTGCGAGACTCGTGACTCCACGGAGCCAGATTCTTCTCCGGACTCCGAACCATCCGCGCCCCTGCCGATCGAATCCGATTGGGTGCTGATCATGGAGTTCACGGTCGCGGATGTCTTTCAGCACTCGCCTTTCGGCGATATCCTGAAGTCACTGAAGTCTCTCTCTTTATCAGGAGAGCCCTGGCCGGACTACGGTCAGCAAGGTTGGGGTACGGACGATGAAGAAATTCAAAACCCACCCACCACCCACTTTGTAGCCACTGTCGACGACTTAACCGACATGCTCGACTTCGACTCCGAAGACATCGATGGTATGGACGCCGATGAAGGAGATGATGAAGAACCAGCGCCTACTAGGCCCTGGAAAGCCACCTCGTCATATGACATATACATGGTGGACACCCCAAAAGAGGGAGAGGGCGATGGAACAGCGGAGGATGACCCCTCCAAGAAACATCCCAAGCGCCGGCGTCAGCGGCGCCGCTCAAAATCCCGCCAACACAAAAATGGTGATTCCAGCACGGGAGATAATAATACTCCAAAGAGTGCCCAAGAAAACCCCCTCCAGCAAGGTTTAGCACAGGAGGATGGAGAAACCAGCCCTCATGAGAGAGCGGCAGACAGAGAGGTCGAGGACGATAATTATATGCCTCCCTCCGAAGACGAGGCAAGCCTCGACGACGACGAATTCATCGTGCCAGAGGATCCCGTTGAGCAAAAGCGTTTCCAACGCAGGCTTATGGCCACGGCAAGAAGCCTCAAGAAAAAATAGCAACAGCTCCGAGCTGATCAAGATTTGCTGGTTGACAGATGGACCGAAGTCCTTGCGGCCGAAGAGCATAAACTCGAACGCCCCTCCAAGAGTTACCCAAAGCGCAGGTTGCTACCCCAATTAGAGGAGGAAGCACTTGATGCGGCCGAACAGCCACCTCGTGGCCGCGACAGAGAGGCCTCCCGGCCCTCCACTCAAGCCGCACCCCGTACCAAGGCACGGGAATATGCGCCGGGCTTACGAGACATGTTGGAGGACAAGGCAGGGCAAACACGATCGATCTATGGATCGTGTGGGCACCCCACGGCTCGAGACGGTAACTGTCATGCCGGCCACAAATTCGGCAGGGCCGAACACAGTAGACAAAACTCATTGGAGCTACGTCATGATATCGCCCAGTACAGAGGCGCCGCACACCCACTGTGCTTTACAGACGAAATAATGGATCATCAAATCCCCGAGGGTTTCAAACCCGTAAACATCGAATCATATGATGGCACAACAGACCCTGCGGTATGGATCGAGGATTATCTCCTTCATATCCACATGGCCCGCGGCGACGATTTTCACGCCATCAAATACCTCCCACTCAAGCTTAAAGGACCAGCTCGGCATTGGCTCAACAGCTTGCCAACAGGATCAGTCAGTTGTTGGGAGGACCTGGAAGCCGCATTCCTCGACAATTTCCAGGGCACGTATGTGCGACCCCCAGATGCCGATGACCTAAGTCACGTAATTCAGCAGCCAGAGGAATCGGCCAGGCAATTCTGGACACGGTTCCTAACAAAGAAAAATCAAATAGTCGACTATCCGGACGCTGAGGCCCTAGCAGCCTTCAAGCACAATATCCGTGACGAGTGGCTGGCCTGGCACCTTGGACAGGAAAAGCCAAAGTCTATGGCAGCACTCACGACACTCATGACCCGCTTTTGCGTGGGAGAAGACATCTGGCTTGCTCGTAGCAACAATATGACCAAGAACCCTGGTAGTTCGGACACCAGGGACATTAGTGGCAGGTCGCGTCACAACAAGCAGAAGCGCCGCATTAACGGTGACAATGCTGAGAATGCAGCAGTTAATGCCGGATTCAGAGGCTCTAAATCCGGTCAGCGGAAAAAGCCATTCAAAAGGAATCCTAGGGGCCCGTCCAGCTTGGACCAAATACTCGACCGCTTGTGCCAAATACATGGCACCCCCGAAAAGCCGCCCAATCACACCAACAGGGATTGTTGGGTGTTCAAGCAGGCAGGCAAGTTAAGCACCGACAATGAAGACAAGGGGCTGCATAGTGATGACGACGAGGAGCCCCGGCCGCCGAACAACAATGGACAGAAGGGTTTCCCCTCACAAGTGCGGACGGTGAACATGATATACGCCACCCACGTCCCAAAAAGGGAGCGGAAGCGCGCGTTAAGGGACGTATATGCGGTAGAGCCAGTCGCCCCAAAGTTCAACCCATGGTCCTCCTGCCAGATCACCTTTGATCGAAGAGACCATCCCACTAGCATCCATCATGGCGGATTTGCCGCATTGGTTCTAGACCCAATTATTGATGGATTTCATCTCACTACAGTCCTCATGGACGGCGGCAGCAGCCTGAACCTGCTTTACCAGGATACAGTGCGAAAAATGGGCATCGATCTCTCGAGGATTAAGCCCACCAAAACGACCTTTAAAGGCATAATACCAGGTGTAGAGGCCAACTGTATAGGCTCAGTCACACTTGAAGTGGTCTTCGGATCCCTGGATAATTTCCGAAGTGAGGAATTGGTCTTCGACATAGTCCCATTCCGCAGTGGCTATCATGCACTGCTCGGACGAACCGCATTCGCCAAATTCAATGCGGTACCGCACTACGCATACCTTAAGCTCAAGATGCCAGGCCCTCGTGGAGTAATTACGGTCAATGGAAACACCGAACGCTCCCTCCGAATGGAGGAGCACACGGCGGCCCTTGCAGCAGAAGTACAAAGCAGCCTCTCCAGGAAGTTCTCCAGTCCGGCCATTAAATGTCCGAACACCGTCAAGCGCGCCCGGAGTAACCTACAACAAGACCTCCTAGCATGTTCCGAGCAGGCGTAGCAATACTGCCCCAACCCCAACCCTAGCAAAAAGGCGATGCTAGTACTTCGCGTACATAATTACGCTCTAGAAATACCATGGGCATAGGGGGAAGAGCACCATCATGGCATGCCCAAAACACGGCTTAAACCGCACCAGGGGCTGCCAATTTTTTACTTTTCTCTTACTTCCAGG
Source organism: Triticum urartu (assembly GCF_003073215.2). Taxonomy (NCBI): domain Eukaryota; kingdom Viridiplantae; phylum Streptophyta; class Magnoliopsida; order Poales; family Poaceae; genus Triticum; species Triticum urartu. The sequence continues at coordinate 172,152,673 of NC_053023.1, forward strand.
ACTCTACTCTTCGGAAGGCCTGTTCGGCAGTTCAATTGCCGCACAAACGATGCAAGAACCAGGGAAGCAGACAAGCCATGCCGCATTACGGAAATCCCAGGTGGTCTCTATCACGAGCAGTATACCTGTTTCGCATACTATTCCGCAGCTTGTCCCTGGAGCAGACATGTTAAATAGTCCAACTTTTCGTTTATCGCATTACTTGTATCGTTCTGCTTTGATCGCAGCTATTTCTAATAAACAATGCATAGCTTTTGTCTATTTTTGCACTATCTTTTTATAAATAAATGTTCCTTAACGACATGTTGCACCCGTACAACTTGGTATGGCAAAAATACGCCAGGGGCTTTTAGCACCCCTCAATATGGTGTGAGAAGTCCGAACACTTTCAGAAGTGCGACACCCCGAACTTATAGCATTATATGCATCGGCTCCGAATCATGTCTTGGGTCAATAGTTGGGTTTGCCCGACTCCTATGTTTTGGTGCCTTACGTTCCGCTATATCGGCTAAGGTAGCACTAGGAGAACCACTGCGATTGTGCCCCAGTTGAGCTGGGCCGAGCACCTCAGTGGAGAAAGCTAAAACTGACTGTCATGATGAAGCGAGAGCTGGTCGCTCTTCAAGAGGTTTTTTTTCGAGTCCCTAAAGACTTATGCCGCTTAGGGCGACGAGTCGGCTCTGTCCGGCCAAGGCGTGGATAGCGCCCCGAACTCGGTCTTCCGAATACTAGGGGCTTCGCCGAAATTTAAAATTATAGAATTCTATGGCTAAGTGAGAGTGTTCACGCATTATAGTCCGATTGCCTCGTTCGTCGGGCTGAGCGCCTCCCTCGAAGGACCCAAACATGGGAAAAAGAGTGCCCATATTTATCCCCGAACACCCCAGCACTAGTGGCAAGGGGGCAGAAGCCGACGACTCGCCATCACTCAGTATTGATAAACAGCCGCACAGAAGGTAATATTTTAAATTCAAGCAGCATTGCTCAGCGCATATGAACAAGTTTTCAGCGCACATGACAAAAACGAGCGAGTTTTACTCAAAAATTACATCCCTAGTACATTCATCCGCCACAAGGCGGGCACCCTTCAGAACATCCTTATAGTAATTTTCGGGCTTGCGATGCTCTTTCCCCGCTGGTGGCCTGTCCTTCACAAGCTTCTCCGCATCCAGCCTGCCCCAGTGCACCTTAGCACGGGCAAAGGCCCTACGGGCACCTTCAATACAGACGGAGCGCTTGATGACTTCGAGCCTTGGACAGGCCTCCACCAGCCGCCGCACCAGCCCGAAATAGCTCCCAGGCAGAGCCTCTCTAGGCCACAGCCGAACTAGGAGGCCCTTCATGGCCTGTTCGGCCACCTTGTGGAGCTCGACCAGTTGTTTTAGCTGGTCGCTCAGGGGCACGGGGTGTCCGGCCTCAGCATACTGAGACCAGAACACCTTCTCTGTCGAGCTGCCCTCCTCGGCTCGATAGAATGTGGCAGCATCGGATACACTCCGGGGAAGATCTGCAAATGCCCCTGGAGAGCTCCGGATTCGGGTAAGTAGCAAGTAACTCACGTTTATGTGTTTACTTTACATAAAGAATGCCTTACCCGCTGCTATTTTCTTCACCTCATCCAACTCCTGGAGGGTCTTCTGGGATTCGGCCTTGGCAGACTTGTCATTTTCAATAGCCGCCGCGAGCTCCGACGCTCGCGTCTTCGAGTCAAGCTCCAAACTCTCATGTTTCTTCATGAGAACCTGGAGCTCTTGCCGCACCTTGCCAACCTCGGCCTCATACCTCTCCCGCTCGGTGCGCTCCGCGGCTGCACTCTTCTCGGCCTCGAGCAGCGCTTGCTTAAGGGTCGCCACCTCAGATGTGGCCCCTACAATAGCCATGTTAATCCTGTCATTTCTTGCAATTGCACCTTTTTTATATACATATTCAACCAAGGTATTTCTTACCTTCCTTCTCCTCGAGTTGCTTCTTGGCACGCCTGAGCTCTTGCTCGGACTTCTCGAGGCTCTGCTTCAGCGTGTCCACTTCCGTAGTAAGTACGGCGGACGCCAGCAGAGAAGCCTGCACATGCATATTGACTCCTTTTGTTAGACTCCTGCGAATTTTTTTGATCCTCTATTCGGCTTTTCTTCCCGAACGCCCAACAGAGCATCAGGGGCTACTGTCTATGCGGTAATATTATTTACACATTATTTACTTACCTCAAAGCCTATCAAAAGGCTAGTACAAGCTTCAGTCAGTCCGCTCTTGGCGGACTGAACCTTCTGGACCACCGCACTCATAATAGCGCGGTGCTCCTCGTCGATGGAGGCGCCTTGGAGTGCCTCCAACATATTTTCCGGCGCCTCCGGGTGGACGGGGGTCGCCGGCACGGTGGACTTGCTCCTCTTGGAAGGAGGTCCCCCGCTGGACTCCGGAGCCCTTGAAGGTTCCGGAGCGGTGTCCAGCCTAGAGCCGGACTTGGAGCCCTGGGGGGTTTCATCCCCTTTACTCCTGGAGTCCGGGAGGTCGCCTTGCGGCGCCTCCGGGACCACCTCCTCCCTGCTTGGAACCTGTTGGGACAACACCTCGGTGTCGTCCATAGGGCGGGGGGAGGAAGCCGTCGGAAGAGAGTTCACATCCGACGAGTCCAGTGAGCCGCTCGACGATGCGTCGAGCCGGTCTTTGGGTGGGCTGCATAAGCATGTTCGACATAAGGGAAAGCTGTGCAATAAACGAATACTATGAATTACTCCGGTATACGGATACTTAAGATTTTGCCAGGGGCTTGGCCCTCGGCTGCCACTCCTCTCTGCAGTCATCGGCGTCGTTGGAGTAGTCCGGAGGAAGGGTTTTCCCCTTCTTGGACCCTCCGGCCTCCTCAGAGAGGGCGGCCTTCCTTTTCTTCTCTCCTCCCGCTGGAGGGGGAGAGGTCTCTTCTTCTTCCTCCTCGTCTTCACGAGAGGAAGGAGCTTCGGGACCGTCGGATGATGAATCCGACACCTCCTGGCGCCGGGCACTCTTTCGAGTCCCCGTGGCCCTTTTCGTGGCCTTCTTCTCCGGCACCACATAGGGTGCCGGAACCAGCAGCTTCGCCAAGCGAGCGTCCGCTGGGCCTTCGGGCAAAGGAGCCGGACAGTTGATCTGTCCGGACGTCACCTCCCAATCCTGTCAAAGATAAGGGAGCTTAGATCCCGCATAGAGTCAAACTATGAAAAACTGATACCCTATAAAAGGACAAAAACAGCTTACCGCATGAGCGTGATGCTGAGTACTGAATCCGCGATCCTCGATAGCGGACGCGGGAGCCTCGGCGCCTTTGAAAAGCATCCTCCAGGCATCTTCGTACGTCGTGTCGAAGAGCCTGTTTAGAGTTCGATGCTGCACCGGGTTGAACTCCCATAGGTTGAAGGCCCGTCGTTGACACGGGAGGATCAGGCGGATGAGCATAACCTGGACTACGTTGACAAGCTTGAGCTTCTTGTCCACCAGGGTTTGGATGCGTGTTTGGAGTCCGGTCAGCTCTCCTTTTTTACCCCAAGACAGGCCTGTCTCCTTCCAGGAGGTGAGCCGCGTAGGGGGGCCGGATCGAAACTCAGGGGGTGCGACCCATTCGGCGTCGCGCGGCTCGGTGACGTAAAACCACCATGATTGCCACCCCTTCAGGGTCTCCACAAAGGAGCCCTCGAGCCACAGGACGTTGGCCATCTTGCCAACCATGGCACCGCCGCACTCCGCCTGGCTGCCGCGCACCACCTTTGGCTTGACGTTGAAAGTCTTAAGCCATAGGCCGAAATGGGGGCGGATGCGGAGGAACGCCTCGCACACGACGATAAACGCCGAGATGTTGAGGACGAAGTTCGGGGCCAGATCATGGAAATCCAGGCCATAGTAGAACATGAGCCCCCAGACAAATGGATGTAGAGGGAAGCCCAGTCCGCGGAGGAAATGGGGGAGGAATACCACCCTCTCATGGGGCCTAGGAGTGGGGATGAGCTTCCCCTTTTCGGGAAGCTGGTGCGCGATGTCGCTAGCCAGATATCCGGCCTTCCTCAGCTTTTTGATGTGTCCCTCCGTGACGGAGGAGACCATCCACTTGCCTCCCGCTCCGGACATGACTGGAGAAGGTTGAGGTGGTAGTGCGGACTTGGGCGCTGGAGCTCGAGTGCGCAAGAATGGATAGGCAAAGGTGGAAGAAGGCGTGGGTGAAAAGGTGGATCCTTATCCCCTTATATGGATGGACGCAACTACATGTCCCCACCAGCCTGGTAAAACTCGCTTATCTCCAAGCGCCGTAATCAAAGGCGCGGTTGGGTTACCCACGCCCGTATTGATGAGAATCCCGGAATAAGGGGACACGATCTCTGCTTTGACAAGACGTGCCAAGGAAACCGCCTCGCATGACGCCCTGAGGTGGGATAATGAAACGACTCGGATAAAAGCTTGGTTGTGGTGTGTCGCACTACGGAATACGTCAGCAGATTAGATTTGTGTAAATATTATTCTCTCTATGGCAATATGTGGAAAGCTTATTTTGCAGAGCCGGACACTATCTTTGTGTTTAAAATCTTCTATAAAGTACTTGGAGGAGGAACCCGCCTTGCAATGCCGAAGACAATCTGTGCGCCGGACTCGTCGTCATTGAAGCCTGGTTAAGGGGCTACTGAGGGAGTCCTGGATTAGGGGGTGTTCGGATAGCCGAACTATACCTTCAGCTAGACTCCTGGACTATGAAGATACAAGATTGAAGACTCCGTCCCGTGTCCGGAAGGGACTTTCCTTGGCGTGGAAGGCAAGCTTGGCGATACGGATGTTCAGATCTCCTACCATTGTAACCGACTCTATGTAACCCTAACCCTATCCGGTGTCTATATAAACCGGTGGGTTTTAGTCCGTAGGACAACATACACATCAACAATCATACCATAGGCTAGCTTCTAGGGTTTAGCCTCTCTGATCTCGTGGTAGATCTACTCTTGTACTACCCATATCATCAATATTAATCAAGCAGGACGTAGGGTTTTACCTCCATCGAGAGGGCCCAAACCTGGGTAAAACTTCGTGTCCCTTGCCTCCTGTTACCATCCGGCCTAGACGCACAGTTCGGGACCCCCTACCCGAGATCCGCCGGTTTTGACACCGACACCCCCACTGCCTTACAAACAATCCCCATCACTTGGCCTTTTGCGGTCTGGGAACTCGATATGGTTGGACCCCTTAAAGGAGGAAGCCATAAGAGAAAGTATCTACTGGTCATGGTGGATAAATTCACTAAGTGGATAGAGGCCAAACCAGTCAAAACGGCCGAGGCGGGGCCGGTAATAGATTTCATATTTGGCGTGGTACACTGTTATGGTGTTCCACATAGCATCATCACCGATAATGGCCCCAATTTCATAGCCGATGAAGTGAAAACTTTGTGTGCTAATCTGGGCATTAAGCTCGATTACGCCTCTGTCTATCACCCGCAGACGAACGGTCAAGTCGAACGGGCTAATGGTCTTATGATGAGCGGCATCAAACCTAGACTAGTGCGGTCTTTGAAAGAATCAGACAAGCACTGGGTGGAGGAACTTGACTCCGTACTCTGGGGGCTGCGGACCACCCCCAACCGCACTACTGGATATACACCTTTCTTCATGGTGTACGGTGCGAAACCAGTGTTACCCTACGACATTATTCATGACTCACCTCGAGTGCGCATGTACGAAGAGAGAGAGGCTGAGCTTGATCGGCAGGACAGCTTAGATGCCCTGGAGGAGGAGCGCGACATCGCAAAAGCCCGTTCTGCATTTTATCAACAACAGGCTCGTAGGTATCAAAGCAGAGAAGTGCGGGCCAAGACTTATAACATTGGTGAACTCGTTCTACGCCTGCCGGAGAAGAAAAAGGACAAACTAAAGCCCAAGTGGGAGGGTCCCTTCATCATTGACGAAGTTCTCACCAGAGGCGCATACCGCCTGCGTGATGCGTCAGACAATCACTCGGAGCCGAACCCCTGGAATGCGGCCAGACTCAGACGATTCTATGCCTAGCACCAAACTCTGTGTTCGTCTCCTTCCTCCTGTTATCAACGTTATTTTTTCTCTCTTTTCATTTTTCTCTCTTTTCGTTTTGCTCTTTAGCCCTACGGCTTTAGTACGGCTAGACCATGCTCCCCTGATGCGTACATCTCCAAATATGTACGCCCATTATACCTGGGGGCTTCTTGTAGAGAAGCTTGCTATTATTCTTCGAGCATCATGCTCACCACATATGCGTTCTTCCCATATGTACCTTTTCTTCACCATTATATGCATCGATATGACTTAAGTTTTGGCCAAGCTGGGTTGCCTGGCTCATGTGCTTATGCCCTACATTCCCGTTAGTTCGGCTAGGGCATAAAGGGAGCGCCTCTGCGATTGTTACTGCCGGGTCATCCGAATGTGTATCTCAGACTGGGTGAAGCCGAAAGCTAGCATTCTTAAGGGAATATTCGGTCGGTGAATTAAAGATGTTTCCACATTCACTCCATTGTGAAACCCCAGAAGTTACTTACTCTACGATATTTTCAATCACAGTTCGGACATGCACATTAAACACATGCACACCCAGGGAAAGGAACCCTGAACGAAACTATTCTCTCTGGAAGACGTTTCTTACATAATGTAATATAACATAACTAGCCAGATACACATTGTCTGTTCAAGCAACTATGACCCCAACGCCTGGTTCCCATGCATACCCCGGTATATTTTACCGCTAGGGTATTAGGAAGCACTCCGCACCTTCGGGTCCAGAGGTCAAAGCGAAAAGGTCGGCCATGGCAATCGTTTTTACAATCCAGCTAGAAGGAAAGTACATAGTTACTTAGGACTTAAAGACTTCCTCCTCTATACCGTCCAACAGGCAGTCTAACTTACAATCATGCTGGGAATATCTCGCGGCCACCTCTACTTGGTCATATACTAATCTGACAAGAATTTCTTCCCCATTTGACCCTAGCGGTCTGACCCGGGCCATGTGATTCGGATCCATCTTGGTATACCGCGTTTTTACCATGGCCCAGGTCTCACGCGCACCCTCTCGGCAGGCCGATATCTTACATAGTCGGATATGCCGCCGCGCTCCCTTGAACAGCTCTTCAAGCTTCTCCATACTCCCTGGAGGGGAGGCGGATGGCCATAAGGCCTTGGCTACACTCCGCATTGCCTGCCGAGCTTGCTCGTGTAACTGCGACAGCCCTTGCAGAAGATCACTTGATGATCCGGACACCTCCTCTTCGGGACGGCCCGTCAACATACCTGCAATCACAGCTATATCAGCTAATTGTACACCCAAACTGTTATAAGATAAATTCGGCCACATACTGAATATGCCGCCTCGCAGCTTTTTGTTCTCCTTCACGGAGTCGGCTAGCTGGGCTCGCACATCTTTCAGTTCTTCACCCAGTTTGGTGTTTGAATCCTGGAGTTTGTTTTTCTCCTCTCTGACTCGGGTCAGAACCGCTCACCTGCGGCATGTTGTCTCTTCACCTCTTTTTCGCTCATTTGAGCAGCCCTCAGTTCCTCTCCCAGTTGGTCTGATGACCCTGTTATGAGACAAGCAGCAGTTGCAATACAGCTGGCCTATAATTTTTTGTTTCTCGATGGAGGGAAATATTACCAGAGGACGCCTTCTTGAACTTTTCCAGTTCGATGGTAGCAGCAGTTAACTGTGTCCGGCACCGCTCCAGCTCTTGGGCTAGCAGGTCGTTCTTCTCCGTAAGAACCTGGTTATACAACGATCCTTAAAACATTTGTCCCAACTGCTTCAAGTCTCGGGGGCTACGGGCACATGGTTATCAAATTCGGACAAGGTAAACTTACCTGCACATCTTTCAAATGTTGCTCGGTGGCTATGTTAAGCCCATCTCAAGCAGCTCAGATGTATGCATCAGCCGAGCTGAAGGCACCGAATGCCTCTTTTGAGAAGTGGGGATTTTGTAAAACGGCCCTTCGGCGCCGGTGATTCATGGCGCTCTCCACTTCCGAATTGGTGACAGACATATTTTCTGAACCCTCGGCAGAAGGACAGTTCGGCGCCACTCCCATATTGGGCCCCGTCTCTTCAGCTGGGACCGAATCTTGGTGATCAGGAGTACGACTGGTCGGGTCCCCGGACACAGTCCGTTGAACCTTTTACCTGATACAAAATGAACATATAAGTCACAGTTGGACGCGACTGCTAAAAAGAGCATGGTTGCAAACCCATACCTCTTGAAGGAAGGCCCGACCATATCTCTGTTTGCCTTCCTCTTCGAAGGCCTGCCCGACGCGGGAGCCGCTCTCTCTAGAGATGCCCCCGGGGCAGCATGACGCGCCAAACGCCTCCCCTTCTGAGCACAGGATGGTCAACGGTGAGTGAGGAAGAATGAGAAAACCCTCTCGGACAAAGTGTCTCCTGATTACTTACATGCGAAACAGGAAGGGGGCCAGGATAATCGGCGATGATGGGTACTTTTGTGCCGTCATAGCATGTCTGATAGAAAACTCCATCTTTGAGCTCCACGAATATGTCCGGATCTTCCTCATATCCGGGGTCAAGATCCTGATTGTGATTCTCCGGCTGAGGGGCAGGGTCATGGATCCCCTCGACAACCTTTCGCCATTCCTGTCATGAATGAATAATATACCACCCTTCAAAAATAATTCAGGGAGAGGAGTCGAATAGTGGAGTTAGAGCTTACCCAGCTAGGAGAATTGTACATGGAAAACCCATCTCGATTTTGGAGACGGGTGAACTCCTCCTGCTCCCCTTTGTACAGTTCGGCCAATATTTTGGCCAGAGCGGCGGGAGTCTTCGGGCCCTTCTGACCGTAGCGGGAGGCGTAGTCTTCCCCATTGTAATGCCACATGGGTAGCCCTCTATATTAGAGTGGTTGGACCCCCCGGGTTATGGAGACCGCCATTACCTCGACTATTGACAATCTGGACTGGGCGAGCAACTTAATCTTACCCAGAAGCAGACTGATCTCTGCGCTATCCTCTTCCTCGAGGCTCCGAGGATGCCAGCTATGGTGTTTTTTCAGCGGAGCACTTGAAAATTCCGGGAGGCCCATCCGGACTGAGTCGGAAAGAGCGACGTCGTCAATATAAAACCATTCAGAGGTCCACTCTTCGGAAGCTTTCTTCGGTGTGCCGGATAGGTATCCGGTCTCAGCAATGCGCCATATTTTGGCCCCGCCCACTTCAAATATCGATCCCTCGTGGTTGAGCGGGACAAGAAAACAACATTCTCCACATATCAAAATGGGCCTCACAACCCAGGAATAGTTCGCATAAAGCGACATAACCCGCAATGTGCAGGATGGAGGCTGGGGTAAAATTATGTAGTTGGAGGCCATAATACTCTAGAAGCCCTCGGAGGAATGGGTGAATTGGAAATCCCACGCCCCTCAGCAGATAGGGGACGAAGCACACTTGTTCCCTCGCAGAAGGATTGGGGAAATCCTCCGCCTGGGTTTTGCCGTTGAAGGAAGCCAACCCTGCTCGAACATGGATCAGATCCGCAGGGGGGGGGGAGAAATCCCCGCATTTGCAACTTCGCCAATTGACTATGGGACACAGAGCACCTCTCCCACTCGCCTTTCTCTCGGTCGGAATGGGAGGAGGAGCTGGGAATGCTAGCCATGTTGGAATGGTTTTTCCTGGCAATATCTAAGGATTTTCTCCGCGTGGTGCCAAATGGATCTAAGACCCAATCTCTTTAAATAGACGCTCTTTCTTGCATGGCCAGGGTGTTATTTGCAAAAAATACCCAGACCGTCCGCATTCGCCCGACACGTGGAAGCTGAAGTCATCGATGCACAGAAGCCGAGGGGCACGACCTCGAATTGAAAACCGAATACATTACTTGGAAGTCGTCGTCGGAACCCGCCTTGCAATGCCGAAGACAATCTGCGCGCCGAACACCTCGTCATTGAAGCTTGGTTCGGGGGCTACTGAGGGAGTCCTGGACTAAGGGGTCCTCGAGTGTCCGGCTTGTTAGCCATGGGCCAGACTGATGGGCTGTGAAGATACGAAGATCGAAGACTACACCCGTTTCCGGATAGGACTCTCCTTGGCGTGGAAGACAAGCTTGGCGAACGAATATGTAGATTCCTTTCTTTGTAACCGACCTTGTGTAACCCTAGATCCTCCCGGTGTCTATATAAACCGTAGGACTTAGTCCGGAGGGGAGATACTCATTATCATAGCCATACAAGCTAGACCTTTAGGGTTTAGCCATTACGATCTCGTGGTAGATCAACTCTTGTAATACTCATATTCATCAAGATCAATCAAGCATGACGTAGGGTATTACCTCCATAGAGAGGGCCCGAACTTGGGTAAAAAATTGTGTCCCCTATCTCCTGTTACCATCGACCTTAGACGCACAGTTTGGGACCCCCTACCTGAGATCTGCCGGTTTTGACACCGACAGTAGTTCCGCTTCCAGTGACCATTTCCTTTGCAGTAGAAGCACTCAGTTTCAGGCTTGGGTCTAGCTTTCGGCTTCTTCATGGGAGTGGCAACTTGTTTGCCATTCTTCTTGAAGTTACCTTTCTATCCTTTGCCCTTTGATTGAAACTAGTGGTCTTGTCAACCATCAACATTTGATGTTTTTTGTTGATTTCTACCTTCGTCGATTTCAGCATCACGAAGAGCCCGGCAATCGTTTTCGTCATCCCTTGCATATTATAGTTCATTACAAAGTTCTAGTAACTTGGTGACAGTGAAAACTCTGTCAATCGCTATCTTATCTGGAAGATTAACTCCCACTTGTTTCGAGCGATTGTAGTACTCAGACATTCTGAGCATATGCTCACTGGTTGAGCTATTCTCCTCCATCTTGTAAGCAAAATACTTGTCAGAGGTCTCATACCTCTTGACTCGGGCATGAGTCTGAAATACCAACTTCAGCTCTTGGAACATCTTATATGCTCTGTGGTGTTCAAAATGTTTTTGAAGTCCCGGTTCTAAGCTGTAAAGCATGGCGCACTAAACTATCAAGTAGTCATCATACCGTGCTTGCCAAACATTCATAACGTCTGCATCTGCTCCTGCAATAGGTCCGTCACCTAGCGGTGCATCAAGGATATAATTCTTTTGTGCAGCAATGAGGATAATACTCAGATGATGGAGCTAGTCCGCATCATTGCTACTAACATCTTTCAACATAGTTTTCTCTAGGAACATATCATAAATAAAACAGCGGAGCTATACGCGAGCTATTGATCTACAACATAAATATGCAAAAACTACCAGGACTAAGTTCATGATAAATTCAAGTTCAATTAATCATATTACTTAAGAACTCCCACTTAGATAGACATCCCTCTAATCATCTAAGTGATCACGTGATCCATATCAACTAAACCATGTCCGATCATCACGTGAGATGGAGTAGTTTTCAATGGTGAACATCCCTATGTTGATCATATCTTCTATATGATTCATGCTCGACCTTTCGGTCTTAGTGTTCCGAGGACATATTTGCATATGCTAGGCTCATCAAGTTTAACCCGAGTATTCTGCGTGTGCAAAACTGTCTTGCACCCGTTGTATGTGAATGTAGAGCTTATCACACCCGATCATCACATGGTGTCTCTGCCCGATGAATTGTCGCAACGGTGCATACTCAGGGAGAACACTTATACCTTGAAATTTAGTGAGGGATCATCTTATAATTCTACCGTCGTACTAAGCAAAATAGGATGCATAAAAGATAAACATCACATGCAATCAAAATATGTATCATGATATGGCCATCATCATCTTGTGCCTTTGATCTCCATCTCCAAAGTACCGTCATGATCTCCATCGTCACCGGCATGACACCATGATCTCCATTATCTTGATCTTTATCAACGTGTCGTCACATGGTCGTCTCGCCAACTATTGCTTTTGCAACTATTGCTATCGCATAGTGATAAAGTAAAGCAATTATATGGCGCTTGCATCTTATGCAATAAAGAGACAACCATAAGGCTCCTGCCAGTTGCCGATAACTTCAACAAGACATGACCATCTTATACAACAATTTATATCTCATCATGTTTTTACCATATCACATCACAACATGACCTGCAAAAATAAGTTAGACGTCCTATACTTTGCTGTTGCAAGTTTTATGTGGCTGCTACGGGCTTAGCAAGAACCGTTCTTGCCTACGCATCAAAAACCACAACACGGTATATTGATTGCTTTTTGATCTTCAGAAAGAACCCTATTCATTGAATCCGATTCAACTAAAGTTGGAGAAACTAACACTCGCCAGCCACCTGTGTGCAAAGCACGTCGGTAGAACCAGTCTCATGAATGCGGTCATGTAATGTCGGTCTGGGCTGCTTCATCCAACAATACCACCGAACCAAGAAACAACTAGTGACGGCAAGCAATATGTATATACCCATGCCCACAACTCCTTTCTGTTCTACTCGTGCATATAACATCTACGCATAGACCTGGCTCGGATGCCACTGTTGGGGAACGCAGTATTTCAAAAAATTTACCTACGATCACGCAAGATCTATCTAGGAGATCCATAGCAACGAGAGGGGAGAGTGTTTCTACGTACCCTCGTAGACCGAAAGCGAAAGCGTTTAGTAACGCGGTTGATGTAGTCGAACGTCTCTGCGATCCAACTAATCCAAGTACCGAACGTACGGCACCTTCACGTTCAGCACACGTTCATCTCGATGACGTCCCTCGGGCTCTTGATCCAGTTGAGGCCGAAGGAGAGTTCCGTCAGCACGATGGCATGGCGACAGTGATGATGAAGTTACCGGTGCAGGGCTTTGCCTAGGCACTACGACGATATGACCGAGGTATGTAACTGTGGAGGGGGGCACCGAACACGGCTAAGACAAATCTTGGAGTGCCTTTGGGGTGGCCCCTGCCCATGTATATAAGGTAGGAGGAGGAGGCCGGCCTAGGAGGGGCGCGCCTATAGGGGGAGTCCAACTAGGATTCCCAATCCTAGTTGGAGTCCCCTTCCTTTTCCAAGAGGGGAGAGAGGGAAGGAGTAGGAGAGGGAGAAGGAAAGAGAGGGGGGGGGTGCTGCCCCTCCCTAGTCCAATTCGAACTTGCCATGGGGGGGGGCTAACCCTTGAGGCCCTTCTCTCCTTTCCCATATGGCCAATTAAGTCCCACTACTTCCCCCGATGAATTTTCGTAACTCTCCGGTACTCTGAAAAATACCCGAATCACTCAAAACCTTTCTGATGTCCGAATATAGCCCTCTAATATATCAATCTTCAGGTCTCAACCATTTCGAGACTCCTCGTCATGTCCGTGATCTCATCCGGGACTCCGAACAACCTTCGGTACATCAAATCACATAACTCATAATACAAATCGTCATCGAACGTTAAGCGTGCGGACCCTACATGTTCGAGAACTATGTAGACATGACCGAGACACATCTCCGGTCCATAACCAACATCAGAACCTGGATGCTCATATTGGCTCCTACGTATTCTACGAAGATCTTTATCGGTCAAACCGCATAACAACATACGTTGTTCCCTTTGTCATCGGTATGTTACTTTCCCGAGATTCAATCGTCAGTATCATCATACCTAGTTCAATCTTGTTACCGGCAAGTCTCTTTACTCATTCCGTAATGCAACATCCTGCAACTAACTCATTAGTCACATTGCTTGCAAAGCTTATAGTGATGTGCATTACCGAGAGGGCCCAGAGATACCTCTCCGACAATCGGAGTGACAAATCCTAATCTCGATCTATGCAAACTCAACAAACACCATCGGAGACACCTGTAGAGCATCTTTATAATCACTCAGTTATGTTGTGACATTTGATAGCACACAAGGTGTTCCTCCGTTATTTTGGAGTTGCATAATCTCATAGTCAAAGGAACATGTATAAGTCATGATGAAAGCAATAGCAATAAAACTAAATGATCATTTATGCTAAGCTAACGGATGGCTCTTGTCCATCACATAATTCTCTAATGATGTGATCTCGTTCATCAAATGACAACTCATGTCTATGGCTAGGAAACTTAACCATCTTTGATTAACGAGCTAGTCAAGTAGAGGCATACTAGGGACACTCTGTTTGTCTATGTATTCACACATGTATCAAGTTTCCAGTTAATAAAATTTTAGCATTGATAATAAACATTTATCATGATATAAGGAAATATAAATAACAACTTTATTATTGCCTCTAGGGCATATTTCCTTAATTTCCTTCTTGGAGGCGTTGTCATGGCCCCTATCCGTGCCCCTTCGAGCATCGAGGGAAACCCCAGGTCCGGCTCTCCGGATCGGACAACGACGGTGCCATAATGTTGTTCCCCTTCTCGAAGGCATTGTCTTGTTCGCTCAGCGTCCTTGGTGTTGGGTTTTGAGTTTTGGGAATGATCATGTCGGTTCGGACTACATCTCATGGCTAGGTGGTTCCTCTAGTTGCGTGTGTCTTCTTTGGACTGAGCATCCCTCTTCCCTCTTCTTCGGGCACAATACTCGCGCCTTCGTGTTCGTGTAGTGTGTTGTATCCTATCATGTACTTTCTCTATCATCTCCGATCAATGAAAATATAGGCAAGCTTTGTGAATTCGCGAAAAAAGAACAATCTTGTAGTTATGTGTTGCTGCATTTCCACTTTCTCCCCTGCTCCCATTTTAAGGAGAGGGGTGCCGCACGGAAGCATGGCCGAAGTAAGAAAAGGCACTGTCATGTAAGGTCTCGACAAGTGACAACTCTCAATGTACAGGAGATGTGCTTCTGTGTGTGCCTCCTGTCATCGCTACGAGCCTACAATATCGTCAATCACGGAACCCCGAGGATGTCCCTGTTAGCCTAGGAACCCAACATGGTGATCATACAATGTCGGAGCTGATTTCGGCATATCCCTTAGTAGGTTATCTCGACATGGTGATTAGGTTGGAGGGGAAACAAGAGATGATTTCGCCCAGGTTCACACCCTCTCCGAGAGGTAAAACCCTACTCTTGCCCGTGTATATTGTGATCGGGCTGTACAAAGTACAGGTATAACCAAGGAATTGTATGATGATCTATCTACTAGATCGGCCCTGGCTTATGTAAGATAGTGGGCCCCTAGGGTTACACAAACTAGCCATCTATGGCTGTCGAGGGGAGTCCTCCACGGCTCTAGCTTCCTTGTCTTGAATGGCAAGGCTTCCAAAGTCCTCTTCTACAAGGCCCATGGGCCGGACTGATGTCCTAGGGAGAGACCAACCTAGGGGGCCTCGAGTCGACCTACCTGGGCCAAAAACCAACAAGGTGCGGACCCTTGGGCCGTAACACCATCACCCGAGAAGGAACGCCAGCCTGCGGGCACAATCAGTGGAGCCCCCGGGGGGTGCCGTGCCCAGGCTATGCTTGTCTAGGGATCCTGAGCGCCTGATTCTAGAGCCAAACCCTGGGCCGAGCCTAGCCCATGTCATGGATCCAGGGAACCCCATCCCCCGTATCACCTACAGTGATACAAAGAATGTAAACATGACTTGCTGAGTCAATATTG
The DNA here is from genome assembly GCF_003073215.2 of Triticum urartu. Taxonomy (NCBI): domain Eukaryota; kingdom Viridiplantae; phylum Streptophyta; class Magnoliopsida; order Poales; family Poaceae; genus Triticum; species Triticum urartu. The sequence continues at coordinate 172,168,167 of NC_053023.1, forward strand.
AAGTACTTTGGTCAAGGTGACATGCCTTGCTCGCTCGTCTCATTGACGGGGGCATGCATATGGCGGGCTACTTTGATAACCGGTACTGGATTTTTATCATATTATTTTGGCAAAAACAAAAATCTTTCAGAAGTACAAAATTGCTAGGCCAAATAAGTAGACATTTACCCCTTTTGTTTTAGAATTTTTAGAAAATATTTAATTTTTGTTCAAAATGTTGGAAAACAATGACATAGGTTGTCCAAATGGGTCCGACTTTAGACAAGTGTCTATTCCAACATGAAGAATGAGGAGTATAAGCGAGGTGTGTCGAAGAAGCTGGGCATGATATAGTGGAGAAGCTATGCGTGTTAATAAACACAAGGAATTTTGAGGAGAAGGGGAAGAACGTGGAAGAGAAGAGGATCTGGAGGATCCGGGTAGGTGGATGGCATGTAAAGCCAAACAAACGAGTGCCAATATTAAATTGACGCAACCTGAGATGATACTGGTGAGGTTGGTGGCCTTGAACTCAATGACATGTGGGGTGGAGGGTCCACTTGTATGATTTATTTTCTTTTCTTCCGCAAATGTAAAACACCCCCTTTAAATATAATTATTCGATGAAGTTTTTGCAAAAAGATATGTTTGTAGTATTTTAACTTCATTGATGTTTTCATGTATATGTTTCACTAATTTTTGGATAGTTTTACTTTATGTTATACATTAAATGAATTTATGCACACTTATTGAAAGTGATTCCATTATGAGCTGTAGGTGTATCAAATAAGCTCTAAAATGATATACTATATATATACAATTTGAGCTCATGTGCTGCAAACAGATGAAATATCCAACTCAGTGTTATGGTAGATCCCGAGGAGTTTTTCCATGTTTAAGAAAATGACAAGCTGTCTAAATGTAGTAAAAAATACTAAAACTTGGCATGACACCCTTATATAGGAACATAAACGCATGATAACAATTTCACAAGAATACACAAGGTAAAAAATAATAGGTTCTTCACAAAATGGACTATCTTCAGTGAAGTTTAATAGTACCATTCACCCTAAATATCCAACTTTGCACTACCCAAACAATTTTCAGTGACTATTTGAGCTCTTCTCTATTTCAAACTTTTTATAAATCTTGATTTAACATTTATAATGAAAAATGTGAACTAAATCACCATTTTTATGTTATAATCTCATGTTAGCATGATCTCGAGTTATTTAAGGCTAAAAATAGTGTTTGGATGTAGTCCAAAATTACTTAAAACTGGAAGGGGGTCTTAAAATTGGTACAATACCATATGATAAAAAACTGAGAAAATAGACACAAGAGAAATAATGATTGTTCACTAGGTGAACTACCTCCCATACATCAACCCTTTTGAAGTGACTATTTGAGCTCATTTTCATGTAAAACTTTGTGTAAACTTTGCTTTAAGGTTTGTAATGATATCATATAATCATATCACCTAGGATGAGATTTATTTAAATCTCATGTAGAAGAGAGTTACCGATAAAGGCTCTTGCCTGACTTTTTATAAAGCAACATCAACCAGTGATAGAAGTGTTTGGGGGCACCAACTTAATAAAAAGCACAAAACAAGAAAATACTTCATACCAGATGAGTAGTTGGAGCCAATCGAGGAACCGGATCCTTGAAGTTGACCATCATGTCGTTAAATGTAGCCCAATCATATGTTTTGTCTAGGGACTTCCATTGCTCTAAGAAGCCATTGGATTTGTAAAGCAAATAAATTTCCTTGGTCAAGAGACTATGTTCAATAACAACTTTGTTTATAGGGACTTTTACATTTGTGTCCTTAACCAGAACCCACTACTCAGATTTACCCCTAATTTTGAAGTGTGCTCAAATTTGCCCCTCTACCGTTAGATGCCCTTATAACAATGACCTCTTGCGCTGTTTCCTTCTGTTTAAAGGGCTTTGACCATTTTCTCGAAGTTTTTTGGACATGTCTACCCCTCAATGCATATGTCACCTACAAGTGGAACCTACTAACGGAAAATAAAAACAAAAAACCCCAGCAACCCTCTCACTAACATACAAGTGGGCCCAGAGCAAAATACGAAGAAAAAACTGTCTATCGTAGCCCCTCTCTTTTTGTACATTGATATGTCTTCGTCTTATCTATAATTTTTGATTATTTCATGCCAATATTATACAACTTTCACATAATTTTGGCAGCAATTTATATGACTTATTGGACTAAGATATTGATCCAGTGCCCAGTGCCAGTTCCTGTTTGTTGTATGTTTTTTGTTTCGTAGAATATCCATATCAAACGAAGTCCAAATGCAATAAAAATTTACGGAGAATTATTTTGGAATATATGTGATTTTTGAGAGGTGGAATCATTGCAAACGGAGGCCCACCACCTCCTCCACCCACCAGGGCGCGCTAGGCACCCCCTGGCGCCCAGGTGTCTTGTGGGCTCCCCTTAAGTCGGTTGGGGCTCTTCTTCGGGCACAAGAAAGATAATTTATGGAAAAAATCATGTAAAAATTTCAGTGCAATTGGAGTTACGGATCTCTAAGAATTTAAGAAACGGTGAAGGGCCAGAAAACATGAACGTGAAACAGAAGAGAACAGAGGGATAGATCCAACCTCGGAGGGGCTCCCGCCCCTCTGCCATCATAGAGGCCATGGACTAGAAGGGGGAACCCTCCTCCCATCTAGGGGGAGGTCAAGAAAGAAGCATAAGGAGGGGGGCTCTCTCCCCTCTCTCCCGATGGCGCTGGAATGTCGCCGGGGCAATCATCGTGTGACGGCGATCTACTCCAACAACTCCGTCATCTTCACCAACATCTTCATAACCTTACCCCATCTATATTTAGCGGTCCACTCTCCCGCAACCCGTTGTACCCTCTACTTGAACATGGTGCTTTATGCTTCATGTTATTATCCAATGATATGTTGCCATCCTATGATGCTCGGGTAGATTTTTTGTTGTCCTACCGGTAATTGCTGAATTTCTATGATTGGTTTAATTTGCTTGTGGTTATGTTGTTGTCCTTTGGTGCCCATCATATGAGCACGCGTGTGGATCACACCATAGGGTTAGTTGTATGTTGATAGGACTATGCATTGGAGGGCAAGGGCGACAGAAGCTTCTTCCTACCATAGAAATTGATGCATATGGGATTGAAGGGGAACCAATATACTCCCTCCATCCGTAAATACTTGTCCTAGAAATGGTTGTATCTGGACTTATTTTAGCTATAGATACATCCATTTTCAACGATCTCTAGGACAAGTATTTCCGGACGGAGGGAGTATATCTTAATGCTATGGTTGGGTTTTTACCTTAATGAACGTTAGTAGTTGCGGATGCTTGCTAATAGTTCCAATCATAAGTGCATAGAGTTCCAAGTAAGGGATGACATGCTAGCTGTGGCCTCTCCCACCTAAAAACTTTCTATCGGTCTAGTAACGTAGTCTATTGCTAAGGGACAACTCCACAAAACCTACCACTACTAATCCACACTCGCTGTACTAATTTAATTAGAACATCACCTAACTTTTATTTTCACATTCTTTATTATCTCGCAAACCTATCCTACCACACCTACAAAGTACTTATAGTTTTTATTCTTGTTCTAGGTAAAGCAAATGCTAAGCGTGCGTAGAGTTGTATCAGTGGTCGATAGAACTTGAGGGAATATTTGTTCTACCGTTAGATCCTTGTTGGGTTCGACACTCTTATTTATCAAAAAAGGTTAGAAACGATCCCCTATACTTGTGGGTTATCAAGACCTTTTTCTAGTACCGTTTCCGGGGAGCAATTGCGTGGGGTGAATATTCTCATGTGTGCTTGTTTGCTTTATCACTAAGTAGTTTTTATTTTCTGTTCTATGTTGTTCTCTATCTTTAGTTATGGATATGGAACACGAAATACCAAAAAAATTAGTTATACTTGCTACTCACGGAGATGGGGAGCCTCCTAAAACCCTCGATGCTCGTTATGTGAAAAATATTAAACACTACTTTGGTAATCCTGAGAAAACCCCATTCAACTTGATAATGCCAATAACGTTGGATCAACGTGAATACTTTAGGGATTATCGCTTGACTCAAAAAGGGAGAATTTTATGGGATCAAATTAATATTTTGCATTGGTATGCTCGGGATCTATGCTTGAGATATGATTATACTTGTTGTTGTAGGACAAAGGCTCCACACCTTCCCTTTTCATGCAAATTTAGTGATAATGAAACCTTGGCTTCTTATGCTAACGGTGTTGGGGAACGTAGTAATAATTAAAAAAAATTCCTACGTGTCACCAAGATCAATCTAGGAGATTCTAGCAACAAGAGAGAGAGGGAGTGCATCATCATACCCTTGAAGATCGCTAAGCGGAAGCGTTACGAGAACGCGGTTGATGGAGTCGTACTCGCGGCGATTCAAATCACGGAAGATCCGATCAAGCGTTAAACGGAAGACACCTCCGCATTCAACACACGTACATCCCGGAGATGTCTGCTCCTTCTTGATCCAGGAAGAGGAGAGGAGAAGTTGAGGGAGAGCTCCGGCAGCACGACGACGTGGTGGTGGATCTTGCAGTTCTCCGGCAGGGCTTCGCCAAGCACTACGGTGGAGGAGGAGGTGTTGGAGAGGGGGAGGGATGCACCAGGGAAGGGGTTCGGCTGCCCTCACACACCCCTCTATTTATAGGGTGAAGGGAGAGGGGGCTTCCCCCCTAGATGCATCTAGAGGGGGGGGCAAGGGGGGACTTGCCCCACAAGTTAGGTGGGAGGCGCCCCCACCCCCTAGGGTTTTCAACCCTAGGCGCCTTGGGTCCTTGGGGGGGGGGGGGCGCACCAGCCCACCAGGGGCTGGTTCCCACCTTTGTTCAGCCCACTTGGCCCATCGGGGTAGGTGGCCCCACCCGGTGGACCCCCCGACACCTTTTGGTGGTCTTGGTACAATACCGATAACCTCTGAAATTATTTCGACAACTAAAACTGGACTTCCCATATATAATTGTTCACCTGCGGACCATTCTGGAACTCTTTGTGACGTCCGGGATCTCATCCGGGACTCCAATAACCACATACTATTTCCCATAACAACTCTGGCGTCACCGAACCTTAAGTGTGTAGACCCTACGGGCTCGGGAACCATGCGGACATGACCGAGACATCTCTCCGACCAATAACCAACAGCGGGATATGGATACCCATGTTGGCTCCCACATGTTCCACGATGATCTCATCGGATGAACCACGATGTCGGGGATTCAATCAATCCCGTATACAATTCCCTTTGTCCATCAGTATGTTACTTTCCTGAGATTCGATAATCGGTATCTCTATACCTCGTTCAATCTCGTTACCGACAAGTCTCTTTACTCGTCCGTAACGCATGATCCCATGGCTAACTCCTTAGTCATATTGAGCTCGTTGTCAGTGTACAAAAGTAGGGGTCCTTTTTGTACCCCTTTACTTGTGCGCGGGCAGTCGCAGCCAGACGCCTGCGGCCACGCTTGGCGGAGCGGAGGAAGCAAAGACACAACACTACCAGAGCAACGCCAAGAAAGAGGCGCGAGAATCAGAGGGACAAGGTGGGCTTTCCTTGGCAAGAGCCTTGCCGGGGGAGCTTACGTAGCCCCGGCAAGAGTCTTGCCGGGGCAACTTGCCCAGCACCAGCAGAGCCGCCACCCTTGAGCCTAAGAGTTCTGACACTGTCGACAACATTGGAACCAAGGCTCGGGAGGTACCTGCATGGTGGCATGTAGATCTTTGTGGAGACCAAGAACATACAAGACTAGATGAGAACCAGAAGACGGAAACCCCTCGGCAAGATCCCTGCCGGGGACGCTCACGAGACCCCCGGCAAGACCCTTGCCGGGAACACCTGCGAGAGTCGAGCAAGACCCTTGCCAGGGACATCTACGGGGCCGCAGCCAGGCCCCCACCTGCCAAGGATCCACCGCCGTTCCAACACAGCAGTCAACCCGCCAACAAGGCAGGCACCTACGTGGCGACGTGCAGCTTCCGGGCCAACTCAGCAAGCACCTGCGTGGTGGCATGCAGATCTTCGTGAAGATTCTGCCACCGCACCAACTCAGCAGCCAGCCAGCCAGCGTGGCGCTGAATGCCTAGTCAGCCTGGATGCGCATCAGAGCGAGATGAGGCGACGACGAACGAGACGAGCTTCCTTGCCGTCCCCGATAAAGTGAGAGGGCACATTGGCAGCGCATTAAATGCGTTTTTCCTACGGTGCGAGGCGATAGAGTTGTGTATAATATGAACTTTCCACCTCCTGTATGCCACTGTGGTGACCCCTTTGGCTATAAAGAGAGGCTCGAGGCATACTAGAGCAGGATTCAGACTTTTTAGACCCTACGCGCTTTGTAGCTAGTCCAAGAGCACCAGATAAACACAAACCAGCAGGAGTAGGGTATTACGCATCACTTGTGGCCCGAACCTGGATAAATTCCCCCGTGTTGATCTTCTAAACCCGCTCTTTCCACAGCCCTGCGCCTGCCAACCGTAGAAGGGATTCCCTGTGATCCCATAGGTGTCGTTTCCCATGACATCTTTGGCATGTCAGGTAGGGGACCCAAGCTGTGAAAATTCGGTTTGGAAGTTAGCGCATCGACTTCATCATCATCATGGCCCCCAAGAAAAAGGGGATCACAGCGATCGGGTCGTCCGGAGCCGGCTCGTCCGCGCCAGCGCGAGCAGGCGATCGGGTGGCCATGGATGGTGCCAAAGACATGGCCCGCGAGCATCCACGACATTATGGTCGGAGCCAGGCAAGTGGTGTCGTTCGGGTCCGAGACGATGAGCCGCGCGCCGCTGGGTCTGGGGGCGGGGTCGTGCTGCCAACGGGCAGCGCGGCAACCTCTACGTCGCTCCAGCTGGCACCCGCGCGCGGCCTTCCCAGGCTGCGCGTGATGAGCAACACCTCACCGCCGGAGCTCCCGGGCACCACCGTGGGAAGAGCCCTGTGCGTCACCCTCAGGACGTGCCAGGCCGGCGTGCGCACCCGGACGCCGGCGGAAGCAGCATGCAACCGCGGGACCGTGACAGAGCTCCTTCTAACTTGGTTAGAAGTCGGAGTGCGTCTTGTTCCACGCAGCTCTCGTCGCCGCCCACGCCAGCAGAAGCGCTGGCGCGCGTGCAACTACTCCTTGACTCCCCCCGTTGCGGAGAAGCTTGATACGTCCATTTTACATCATGCTTTTATATTGATATTTATTGCATTATGGGTTGTTATTACACATTATGTCAGAATACTTATGCCTATTCTCTCTTATTTTACAAGGTTTGCATGAAGAGGGAGAATGCCGGCAGCTGGAATTCTGGGCTGGAAAAGGAGCAAATATTAGAGACCTATTCTGCACAACTCCAAAAATCCTGAAACTCCATGGGAGTCATTTTTGGAATATATAAAAAATATTGGGCGAAGGAAGCACCAGAGGGGGGCCACCCACCATCCACGAAACTCCGCCGCCACGAGGCGGAACCTTGGCGGAACCAATCTAGGGCTTCGGCGGAGCTGTTTTGTCGGGGAAACATCCCTCGGGGAGGGGGAAATCATCATCATCATCATCATCATCACAATCGATCCTGTCATTGGGAGGGAGTCAATCTCCATCAACATCTTCACCAGCACCATCTCATCTCAAACCCTAGTTCTAGCAATAAAGAAAGAGAGGTTTTCACATATAAATATACTATCTTGGACATCTTTTATGATTGTGAGCATTAAAATATGACAAGCTAAAAAGTTGATGTTGGACAAGGAAGACAACGTAATGGGTTATGTTTTCCTACATCCGAAATAAATTATATTGTCATGGATCATCCAACATGTTGAGCTTGCTTTTCCCCCTCATGCTAGCCAAATTCCTTGCACCAAGTAGAGATACTACTTGTGCTTCCAAATATCTTTAAACCTAGTTTTGCCATGAGAGTCCACTATATCTACCTATGGATTGAGTAAGATCCTTCAAGTAACTTGTCATTTTTTCAAGCAATAAAAATTGCTCTCTAAATATGTATGATTTATTAGTGTGGAGAAAATAAGATTTATACGATCTTGCGATGTGGAAGAAATAAAAGCGACGGACTGCATAATAAAGGTCCATATCACAAGTGGCAATATAAAGTGACATTGTTTTGCATTAAGATTTCATGCATCCAACCATAAAAGCACATGACAACCTCTTTTTCCCTCTGCGAAGGGCTTATCCTTTATTTTTTGCCCTATACTTCTTACAAGAGTCATGGTGATCTTCACCTTTCCTTTTTACATTTTATCCTTTGGCAAGCACATTGTGTTGGAAAGATCCTGATATATATAGCTAATTGGATGTGAGTTTTCATGAACCATTATTGTTGACATTACCCTTGAGGTAAAAGGTTGGGAGGCAAAACTATAAGCCCCTATCTTTCTCTGTGTCCGATTAAAACTTCATACCCATAAGTATTGCATGCGTGTTAGCAATTGTGAAAGACTAAACACAACTCTGAAGATTGGGAACTCGAGAAGGTAAGGAGTCAGGTATAACACCTAAGTTTGATTGTTACATCTTTTATGGATACCAATGCTTTTCGTGAATTTAGCACTAAATATGGACTTGACTCTGAGATAGTAGCTTCTTTCTGTGAATCATTTGCTACTCATGTTTATCTCCTTAAGGAGAAGTGGATTAAATATCATCCTCCCATTGAATTAATAGTAGTTGAACCTATTAAAGTTGAAGAAAAGACTATCACTTATAATGTTGATCCTACTATTCCTATCACTTATATTGAGAAACCATCTTTCCCTAATAGAATAAAGGATCATGCTAAAGCTTCAACTGTGGTTCATAAGAGTAATATTAGAATATCTACACCCTCTGAGCAAATTAAAGTTGAACCTAGTATTTATATGGTTAAAGATCTCTTGGTTGATAATATTGATGGGCATGTTATTTACTTTTGTGATGAAGCTGCTAGAATTGCTAGACCCGATACTAAAAATAAACATAGAACTGTTGTAGGCATGCCTGTTATTTTCGTTAAAATAGGAGATCATAGCTATCATGGCTTATGTGATATGGGTGCTAGTGCTAGTGCAATACCTCATTCTTTATATGAAGAAATTGTGCATGATATTGCACCCGCTGAGATAGAAGGTATTGATGTTACAATCAACCTTGCCAATAGAGATACTATTTTACCAATTGGGATTGTTAGAGATATTGAAGTCTTGTGTGGGAAAATTAAATATCCTTCTGATTTTCTTGTTCTTGGTTCCCCACAAGATGACTTTCGTCCCATTATATTTGGTAGACCCTTCTAGAATACTGTTAATGCTAAGATAGACTGCAAAAGGATATTGTTTCTGTTGGTTTAGAGGATATGTCTCATGATTTTAATTTTGCTAAATTTCGTAGACAACCCCATGATAAAGAATTGCCTAGTAAAGATGAAATTATTGGTCTTGCTTCTATTGCCGTGCCTCCTAATGATCCTTTAGAACAATATTTGCTAGACCATGAAAATGATATGTTTATTAATGAAAGAAGGGAAATATATGAAGTATTCTTTAAACAGGGACCTATTTTGAAACACAACTTACCTGTTGAAATTCTAGGGGATCCTCCTCCACCCAAGGGTGATCCCGTGTTGGAGCTTAAACCATTGCCTAATACTCTTAAATATGGTTATCTTGATGAAATAAGATATATCCTGTTATTATTAGTGCTAACCTTTCAGAGTAGGAAGAAGATAAATTATTGAAAACTCTGAATAAGCACAGTGCTGCTATTGGATATACTCTAGATGATCTTAAGGGCATTAGTCCCACTCTATGCCAGCACAAAATAAAATTGGAAAAAGATGCTAAACCGGTTGTTGATCACCAAAGACGGTTAAATCCTAAGATGAAAGAAGTGGTAAGAAAAGAAATACTAAAGCTTCTTGAGGCAGGTATAATTTATCCCGTTGCTGATAGTCAGTGGGTAAGTCCTGTCCATTGTGTCCCGAAGAAGGGAGGTATTACTGTTGTTCCTAATGATAAAGATGAATTGATCCCACAAAGAATTGTTACAGGTTATAGAATGGTAATTGATTTCTGCAAACTAAATAAAGCTACGAAAAAGGATCATTACCCTTTACCTTTTATTGATCAAATGCTAGAAAGATTATCTAAACATACAATTTTTGCTTTCTAGACGGTTATTATGGTTTCTCTCAAATACCCGTGTCAAAAGAGGATCAAGAATAGACTACCTTTACTTGCCCTTTTGGTACCTTTGCTTATAGACGCATGCCTTTTGGTTTATGTAATGCACCTGCTACCTTTCAAAGATGCATGACTGCCATATTCTCTGACTTTTGTGAAAAGATTGTTGAGGTTTTCATGGATGATTTTTCTATATATGGAACTTCTTTTGATGATTGCTTAAGCAACCTTGATTGAGTTTTGCAAAGATGTGAAGAAACTAATCTTGTCTTAAATTGGGAGAAGTGCCACTTTATGGTTAATGAAGGTATTGTCTTGGGGCATAAAATTTCTGAAAGAGGTATTGAAGTTGATAAAGCTAAAGTTGATGCTATTGAAAATATGTCGTGTCCAAAGGACACTAAAGGTATAAGAAATTTCCTTAGTCATGCCTATTTTTATAAGAGGTTCATTAAAGCCTTCTCAAAAATTTCTAGGCCTCTGACTAATCTCCTACAAAAAGATGTTCCTTTTGTATTTGATGATGATTGTGTAGAAGCATTTGAAATACTTAAGAAAGCTTTATTTCTGCACCCATTGTTTAGCCTCCCGATTGGAATTTACCCTTTGAAATTATGTGTGATGCTAGTGATTATGTTGTAGGTGTTGTTCTAGGACAAAGTGTTGATAAGAAATTAAATGTTATCCAATATGCTAGTAAAACTCTAGACAATGCCCAAAGAAATTATGTTACTACTGAAAAAGAATATTTAGCAGTTGTATTTGCTTGTGATAAGTTCAGACCTTATATTGTTGATTCTAAAGTAACTGTTCACACTAATCATGCTGCTATTAAATATCTTATGGAAAAGAAAGATGCTAAACCTAGACTTATTAGATGGGTTCTCCTACTACAAGAATTTGATTTGCATATTATTGATAGAAAGGGAGCTGAGAACCCCATTGCAAACAACTTGTCTAGGTTAGAGAATGTTCTTGATGACCCACTACCTATAGATGATAGCTTTCCTGATGAACAATTAGCTGTCATAAATGCTTCTCGTACTTCTCCATGGTATGCTGATTATGCCAATTACATTGTTGCTAAATTTATACCACCTAGTTTCACACACCAGCAAAAGAAAAAGTTTTTCTATGATTTAAGACATTACTTCTGGGATGACCCACACCTTTACAAAGAAGGAGTAGATGGAGTTATTAGACGTTGTGTACCTGAGCATGAACAGGAACAGATCCTACACAAGTGTCACTTCGAGGCTTATGGAGGACACCATGCTAGAGATATAACTGCACATAAGGTATTGCAATCCGGTTTTTATTGGCCTACTCTTTTCAAGGATGCCCGTAAGTTTGTCTTGTCTTCTGATGAATGTCAAAGAATTGGTAATATTAGTAGACGTCAAGAAATGCCTATGAATTATTCACTTGTTATTGAACCATTTGATGTTTGGGGCTTTGATTATATGGGACCGTTTCCTTCCTCTAATGGGTATACACATATTTTAGTTGATGTTGATTACATTACTAAGTGGGTAGAAGCTATTCCAACTAGTAGTGCTGATCATAACACCTCTATTAAGATGCTTAAAGAAGTTATTTTTCCGAGGTTTGGAGTCCCTAGATACTTAATGACTGATGGTGGTTCACATTTTATTCATGGTGCTTTTCTTAAAATGCTTGCTAAGTATGATGTTAATCATAGAATTGCGTCTCCATATCATCCACAGTCTAGTGGTCAAGTAGAACTGAGTAATAGAGAGCTTAAATTAATTTTGCAAAAGATTGTTAATAGATCTAGAAAGAATTGGTCCAAGAAACTTGATGATGCATTATGGGCCTATAGAACTGCTTATAAAAATCCTATGGGTATGTCCCCATACAAAATGGTTTATGGAAAAGCATGTCACTTACCTCTCGAACTAGAACATAAGGCATATTGGGCCATTAAAGAGCTCAATTATGATTTCAAACTTGCCAGTGAGAAGAGACTATTTGACATTAGCTCACTTGATGAGTGGAGAACCCAGGCTTATGAGAATGCCAAACTATTTAAAGAATAAGTCAAAAGATGGCATGACGGATACAAAAACACGAGTTTAATGTAGGTGATTATGTATTGTTATACAACTCTCGTTTAAGATTTTTTGCATGTAAACTCCTCTCTAAATGGGAAGTTCCTTACGTTATCGAGGAGGTGTATCGTTCCGGTGCCATACAAATCAACAACTTCGAAGGCACAAATCCGAGGGTGGTAAACGGCCAAAGAATCAAACATTATATCTCAGGTAATCCTATAAATGTTGAAAGTAATGTTATTGAAACCATAACCTGGAGGAGTATATAAGGGACACCTTCCAGAATGTTTCAACCTCTGAAAAGGAAGAGGTACGTGGTACGGTAAGTAAACCGACTCCAAAACAGTTCTAATAGCAATTTTTCTCCGTTTTGGAATATTTAAGAAATAGGAAAATAAGAAGCAGTCCGAAGAGGACACGAGGCGTCCACGAGGGTGGAGGGCGCGCCCCTGACTCATGGGCACATTGTGTGCCCTCCGGACTCCGATTTCTTTCACGATACTTCTTTTGGTCAGTAAAAATTCATTATATAATCTCCCGAAGGTTTTGACCACCATACCATGCAATTATCCTCTGTTTTTGTTTTGAGTTGTTTCTGCAGCAGATTTAGATCAAGATGTCTTCTCAAGATTCAGTTGGGGAGAGTCGGGTGTCTCACCCGACACTGGGACCAGGAGCAAGTAGTGATGCTGACCACTTTGGGCCGTCAACGGAGGAAGAGATGGAGGCCGACTTGAAAAGGATAGATGCCATGGAAGAGGATCAAGACGTTACTGCTCGTTTCTGAGCTGGATTCATGATGGGGGAACTATGGAGCTCAGCTATTCCAAACTCGGTCATCCCTTCCAATGTTAGATTTCTTTCTTATGAAAATATGAAAAAGAGTGTTACTTGTTCTCCCGCAGCTATGCAACATCCATGGGTGAAAGGAGCTTTAGCCGTCACGGGCAAGCTCCGTAAGGAAATAATGGACCTCAAGCAGCAAGTTAATAAGCTCGAGGAAGAGAATCCTATCCTGAGGGGCATCATCGCCAAGAATATTACATCACCACCTCCAAAGAAAGATACATAAATACATGGGTATGGGCATTCCCCTTGGCAACTGTCAAGCTTGGGTGAGTGCCCCAGTATCGTATGACCATCACACTTTTTTATCTTTATCCTTTTTCTTAGTTCGATCCTTTTGGTAATATATTGATCTAGTAGAATAAAGTTTTAGTATGATTTAGTTTTAAGTTTTGCTTTATGATCCTTATATGTAATCGAGTCCGTGAGCTATATATAATAAAGATTAGTTTTGAGTCAAGGGCTTGGTTATCTTGCTATGATCCAGAGGGAATAAAAAAAGGGGGAGAAAGAATAAAAAGAAATAAAGAGATCATATTGATCTTATGGAGAGTAATGACTTCACATATAAAGAGTATGATGAATAAAAGTTGTTGAGAGTTGACAAACATAGTTTTGGTCATCTTTGCAATTAATAGGAAGTAATAAAGAAAGAGAGGTTTTCACATATAAATATACTATCTTGGACATCTTTTATGATTGTGAGCACTCAGTAAAATATCACATGCTAAAAAGTTGATGTTGGACAAGGAAGACAACGTAATGGGTTATGTTTTCCTACATCTGAAATAAATTATATTGTCATGGCTCATCCAACATGTTGATCTTGCTTTTCCCCCTCATGCTAGCCAAATTCCTTGCACCAAGTAGAGATTCTACTTGTGCTTCCAAATATCCTTAAACCCAGTTTTGCCATGAGAGTCCACTATATCTACCTATGGATTGAGTAAGACTTCAAGTAACTTGTCATTGTTGCAAGCAATAAAAATTGCTCTCTAAATACGTATGATTTATTAGTGTGGAGAAAATAAGCTTTATACGATCTTGTGATGTGGAAGAAATAAAAGCGATAGACTGCATAATAAAGGTCCATATCACAAGTGGCAATATAAAATGACGTTCTTTTGCATTAAGATTTCGTGCATCCAACCATAAAAGCACATGCCAACCTCTTTTTCCTTCTGCGAAGGGCTTATCTTTTATTTTTTGCCCTATACTTCTTATAAGAGTCATGGTGATCTTCACCTTTCCTTTTTACATTTTATCCTTTGGCAAGCACAGTGTGTTGGAAAGATCCTGATATATATAGCTAATTGGATGTGAGTTTTCATGAACCATTATTGTTGACATTACCCTTGAGGTAAAAGGTTGGGAGGCAAAACTATAAGACCCTATCTTTCTCTGTGTCCGATTAAAACTTCATACCCATAAGTATTGCATGAGTGTTAGCAATTGTGAAGGACTAAATGATAGTTGAGTATGTGGACTTGCTAAAAAGCTGTTGTATTGACTCTTTCTGATGTTATGATAAATTGCAATTGCCTCAATGACTGAGATTATTGTTTGTTAGTTTTCAATGAAGTTTCTGATTCATACTTGAAATTGTGAATGCATTGTTACTTTAGCAAAAGAAATCATATGACAATATATATATATATATATTGCTGTTATAAGAATGATCATGATGCCCTCATGTCCGTATTTTATTTTATCGACACCTCTATCTCTAAACATGTGGACATATTTTTCGATATCGGCTTCCACATGAGGACAAGCGAGGTCTAAGCTTGGGGGAGTTGATACGTCCATTTTGCATCATGATTTTATATCGATATTTATTGCATTATGGGCTGTTATTACACATTATGTCACAATACTTATGCCTATTTTCTCTTATTTTACAAGGTTTGCACGAAGAGGGAGAATGCTGACAGCTGGAATTCTGGGCTGGAAAAGGAGCAAATATTAGAGACCTATTCTGCACAACTCCAAAAATCTTGAAACTCCATGGGAGTCATTTTTGGAATATATACAAAATATTGGGCAAAGGAAGCACCAGAGGGGGGCCACCCACCATCCACGAGGGTGGGGGGCGCGCCCTACCCCCTGGGCATGCCCCTGTCTCGTGGGCCCCTTGGCAGGCCTCCGGTGCCCATCTTTGGCTATATGAAGTCTTTTTCCCTGGAAAAAATCACAAGCAAGCTCTCGGGACGAAACTCCGCCGCCACGAGGCGGAACCTTGGCGGAATCAATCTTGTGCTTCGACGGAGCTGTTCTGTCGGGGAAACATCCCTCCGGGAGGGGGAAATCATCATCATCATCATGATCAATCCTCTCATCGGGAGTGTCGTGGTTTTGTCACGGCAGATGTCCTCGTGAAAGGACTTAGTCGTGGAGCCATCGCAACGGGTTAGCTTGAAGGGGTTAAAGTGGACACAGGGACGCAAGAGAGTTTATACTAGTTCGGCCCCTTCGATGAAGGTAAAAGCCTACGTCTAGTTGTGATGGAATTGATGGGGTTTCGATGACTAGGGAGCAAACAAGCTTCGCCTAAGTCTCGAGTTGTTGTCTGTTGTCCTTGAACCGCCGCCGGGTCGTCCCCTTATATACATGGGTGACGCCCGTCGGTTTACAGAGTCCCAACACCGGCTCATATACGTGTTCGGTTTGGTCTCTACTTATTCCTAACTTACAATACAAGTTTACATACCGACGCCGGTTTACGGCTATAGGCCTTAAACCGATCATGGGCTTTAAGCCCTCATCTACCTTTATGGGCTTTAAAATACTTAACTACTGATGAAGTTAACCCGGCCCAGATAGGCCGGTTTATGCCCAGTAGTAATATCCCCAACATTAGGCCCCAGATTGATTTGAACAGGTTCATGTCAATCCTTTACCAAAAACTTCATCTTCCACATCTTCTTGTAGTTTGGTGAACTGCCGTGATGTCATATTCTCTGATTACTGTAAACCGGAGTGACGTCATCTGTCATAAAGAAACTATCCATGATACCTTCTTATTTAATAGATCTGCGACAATCGAGGCGACAACTCCGTTTCCAAATTCGCGGCCCCTTGATTCTCGCGCCTGACACATGTCCCTTTCTTTATAAATAGGACCAAAGGGTCATTTCTTTTTCCCCTTCGTGCCCTTCTGCTTCGTCTTCCTCGCATCGTCCAGCTTCGGAGCTCCGCCGCCGCCGTCAACTACTGCACCAACCTTGGCCGCTGCATCACCCTGAGCGTACCAGAGCACCGCGGCGACCTTCCGCGTCTTCCTCAGCTCCGGTAAGTCTTCTATCTTTTTTATTATAGATCTATTCTAGGGTTTCCATGCTCTCTAGTATTCATCGCCTGCTCCTTGTTCATATGCTAGATCTTTAGACGAGTCTGTGAATCTTTGCTTTTGTGTAGCAGTAGTTTTTACCCTCTGTTTTCACTTTCGCATATTAAGACCATAGATCTTATCCGTAGCAATGGCTCATTGATTCGGCACTGCTCCTTTTGGGCCTTGAATTTTTATCTCTTTTATGAACATGTTCTAGATCCAACGCTATAGTATAATCTTGTGAAACCTGTTTTTGCATACTTACTCATCTGCAATCTCGACTGTTTCAATGTTTAGACCAGGTGGTTTAACTTTGTAGAAAAAATTGCCAAACCGGTATATACCATTAGTCCCCTTGTTGAACCGCAAGATGCTGTTGCTTCATAAAACTCCGGTTTTAGATAGAACTATCTCCGGTTTAACATTGTACATACCAGTGTACTTTAATCAATGCATTCTTGAACCGAAATCACCTATCTTGTAGATTTCATCATGGCCAAGCAAGTATATGAGTGCAACTGGGTTCCTTCTCGCGTCACAGAGACTCAACTGAACAATTTAGTCCTGATCGGCGCTTTAGGCAGCAAAAACACCATCCATCGGAGGGTCCCTGGCAAAGAATGCCCTCCCACACCTCAAGAAGGAGAGGTTGTCGTTTTCGTAGATCACTTAGCCCGGGGCTTTAAGCCACCCGGTTCTAAATTTTACCGGGATGTTTTGGCCAATTTTCAACTCCGCCCACAAGACACTGGCCCCAACTCTGTTACAAACATGTGTCACTTCCAAGTGCTCTGTGAGGTGTTCTTTCAAGAGGAGCCCACAATAGAGTTGTTCAGAGACTGCTTCCATCTAAACCGCCGTACTGAGTTTACTGATGGTTCCAATACGGAATTGGGTGGTGTGGCGATTCAGAAAAGGAAATAGGTCACATACCCTCACGCCAAACTGCACAGCCACCCCAAAGAGTGGAATCAAACATGGTTCTATTGCAAAGACACCTCCCCTACTGGTGAAAATCCTTTGCCTGGCTTTCGTCCGGAGCGGCTTAGCAATACACACCCCTTTCCGCAAAGGTTGACTGCCAAGGAGAGAAGCAAATACGCTCCTCAACTATCCAAGCTCAGAACCTTCATGGCCAACAGTTTAACAGGGGTTGATCACGCTCGCTGTTGGATATCGTGGAGCATATTGCCCCTTAGTCAGCGCTCCGGTTTGATGTGCGAGTATACTGGCAGTGTTGATGACCCACTGTGACATGCTAACATCCAGCTCACCGACGAAGAAATCACAGAGGCTGTGAATAAAATCCTGAATGAACTGGAACACGTCTGTGCTCGAACCGGCCTGCTTCCCTTCTGTGCCACCAACAAACCGCCAGCTGTAAGAGTTTGATTTTTCTTTTTACTGAACCTGTCATTGATATATCTGGTCATTGTTTAATATCAATGTCTGTTTAAACAGGGCAATGATCCGTTTTGGAGCAAGAAGCTTTCCCAGGAGAAGCCAGAAAAAACAAACAAACCGGAAAGACCAACCCGGCCAAAGACTAAAGTCGTGAAACGGCCTGCTCATAAGAAGAAAACTACTGCATCTTCTGATCCGGCCGCTGATGATGATGTGGGTAATCTGGACCTTGAGGTAGAGCTTGACTCACTTGGCTTATTTTTCACACGCCTTATTGATGATGACATTTGTCAGGATGATGCCGAAACCAGCCATGTTGATGCTGCAGAGGTAATTATTCTCTCTTCCGATTCAAACCCTTTGCCTTCGCTAAAAATCCGTCAGGCAAACCGGAAGGTTAAATTTTCTCATCCTCTTGCTTACTTGGATCCCAAATTTCTTATGAACACCCAACAGCACGAAGCTCGCCGCACAACCCGGCACAGCGGCCAGGTAGTTACCTCCGCCGGTTTACCGAACAGTCCGGTTCGGAAATGCCGTTCAGAGGTCTCTAATTTGCTTGTTAGTGCTTGTCCTAAAGCGGGCTGTTTTTGTCAACCTCTTAATCCATCTGACTCCGATTATCAGGTTACTTCCCACACATCCTCTGGCGAGTCATCGGCTACTCAGCTGCCACCGCTCAAAACGGTGCTTGGGTAAGCTATACTTATCATAATATTTCTGGTACATCCCCTTGGAACATATGCTGTATTTGACTTTGTTATTCCTTTCAGGTCCAAGCCTAGGCCGAGCAAGAAGGCTCGCCTGGATAAAGCGGCCAAGGAGGACGCCGTCCCTGAACCGGGTAAAACACCAGATCTTGAAGCGGCTATTCATGAAGATATACCCAATGATCCACCACAGCAGGATGACGATTTTATTGCTGAAGAAAGGCCTATTGACACCTCAAGCCCTGTCAACCAGCCCACAAGCCCCATCCGGATTGAGAAATCCACCAGTCCATCAAAGCCTACTGATAAGCCAACGGCCCCAGTGCAAACCGGCGATGCCAAGGATGATGAGGTTGTCATTAGTGGCATTGGTCGCACAGAGCCAGGCAATCCTGTTGCTTTATCCAGACACACTGCCAAGGAAGAATCTGCTGCCATTGGCAAGGGAAAATGGAATGCCGATCTGACAAATTATGCCGCTCTGAACGCCTAAGATCTCCATTCCGGCTATCTGAACTGGCTATACACCAGCCGTGACTATGAAGCTGGTCTGGTTAATATGATGAAAGAGAAATATGAGGTAACTTCCATATGCTTATCTGCGTATGTACTTCAATCTGTCAACTCTCCTAGCCCCCAAGGGCCGGTTTAGGATCTTCATTCAAACCGGGACTTGCTAATATAAATCCCAATGCTTCGGAATTCGCTGATGTAGCCTCCAAGGGCCGGTTCAACTTAGTGTAGTTAAACCGGGACTTTAAGTAATTGAGATCGCAGCATCAGAATTTATTCGAGCAAATAGCCATTAGCCCCCAAGTGCCAAGTTGAATACTTGTATTAATCTTGGGACTTTATAGTCAAGTGAAAGATGAAGATCAAATAGGCATTAGCCCCCAAGGGCCAAGTGCATAACTTGTTATGTGGTTGGTACTTCAATTCTTGCACTGCTTGATGAATCATATAACTGTCTGTATGCAGGCTGAGCTGAAGACAAAAGAAAACCAAGTCGCCGATCTCCAAGAAAATCTGAAGTCCCAACAGACTGAAACCTCAAAAGCAAAAGAGAAGTTGACCAACGCCTTAAGCATCATGGAACAGCTTAAGGAAGACTTCAAGAAAGAGCGGGCGGGCTGGTCTACTGAGAAGGCCGCTTTAACTAAGCGAGTTGAAAATGCCGAAGCCGCACTTAAACCGGTGGTAGATGAACTGACCAGCGTAAAGCGTCAAGTGCATGCCATGACTGCCGCCATCTTTGGTAAGCTTTCTTGACTTCTGTAGTAACTTGGCCTTCTTATGATGTGTCCGGTTTGTGAATCCTTTGTAATGTTGTAGAGACACACATTGGTCACTTGGGGTCAGATGTGCGGAAGAAGTTGAAGGCTGCCTACACATTGACAGAGCAATTGTATACTAGCGTGCAGCGGATCATCTCAACTGCATCCCACAACAGCCCGGCGCCCACCTTGATTCAAGACACCCTGAAAAGACTGTCTATGCTTCCTGCCCGGGTTGAAGAACTGAAAAAATCTGCTGCTCGAACCGGTGCTATCAATGCCTTAATCCGGGCAAAAGCGTGGGTGCCGGATTTTGATCCTGTTGAAGCGGCTCAAGGCTACCCCCACTTGAAGGAAGATGGCTCAGAATTCAATGAGGAGGACCTGAGAGCGATAAACCAGGAGGTGCGCCCTCTAGCTTGCCAATTGGTGGAAGAGGCAGACTTGTCTCATTATCAAGCCCAATATGACAACCAAAACAAACGAGTGGCTGCACCAATTCCTGAAGGGGAGAATTTGATCCCTCCAATCCGTAAGCATACTTACGCTCCTGATATTGAACCGTCGTTGCTGATCCATGATGAAGCTGTCTTTCAAGCCTTAATGGGAATCGACTGGACAACTGTTGATTTCTAGCCACTGGGTAGGGAAGCTGAAGTTGAAGCGGCGCGGGATGACCCACAACCATCAGGCCAGGCTGGTGACCAAGCTTGAACTGGAAGCCGGTTTAAACTGCTTCTCTTTTGCGAAAAAACAATGATCTTATTTTGGGCACCGTGTTGCCTTGTAATAGGCTAGCCGATATGCTTGATTTTGATATGCCTTCGTGCACCGTGTTCTTCCTTTGGGTGATGAATTTTCCAAAGTATTTTCTGCAATACAAAAAATCTTAAAGTGCCACCGCGGTTGTACCGTCAGGCGGAGTATGATGTCTGCATATGTGAAATCAAAATATCTGAAATTTAAGCATATGATCAAATCTTTGGGATACATAATACCTGCCATCGTTGGGCATGAAGTTGGCTTGGCCAATCTTGAAGCGGAGGTTTATAAACCCACACTATTGGAGGAGATAGCAGCTCCTGTATATATATAATGCCAGTTTCCCATGTAAACCGTGTCGGGTTATAATAAAACACCGTGTTACTCCATAATAAGATGTTAATAAAAAAATCAAACCGGGCAAATAGTCTCCGGATTAAAAATGGACCGTGTTCCATCAATTGACAGTTTGAACCGGTTTAAAACTTTGTCAGTTTAAAAACGCAACAAAAAGAAAAAATATCTATCAAAGAAAATTGTGAAGCAAAGGCAATGATAAAACCGTTTGCAAAAAGAGGCTTATTTGAGCTGATCAGATGGCATTACCATGGTCGGACACGACCAAGCTCCCGATAGGTGTAGCTATGGTTCAAGTCAGCCAGGTCCCCAAATGAAACCGTGGCATTTATGCCGATCAAGAGGCGTGGCAATGGTTCGGGTTCGACCAAGCCCGCAAGTGATTCTATGGCCTTAGGCCGATCAAGAGGCGTGACTGGTTCAGACGTGACCAAGTCCCCAAGTGATCTGGTGGCTCTCGCCTATCAAGAGGTGTTGCATTGGTTCAGACACGACCAAGCCCCCAAGTGATATAACATGATGCTTTGAAAAGCTAACTCAAGGGGTAAACCGGAGGCCGCTTTAGAACAACTCCGTGTAACCACACATGATGTAAAAGAACAGATACCCCGCTTTAGCTGAGGTTCCGGTTTATTATATTTAATATATACATCGTCGTAATATGTACATAAGTAGAGCCAATGGCTCAGGTATAGTAAGGCCGAAGATGAGCTATGTTCCACGGCATGTTGGTCTCCTCCTCTAATGTACGTGAGTCTTTATGCTCTCGAGTATCAATCAGATAGTATGACCCATTGTGCAGATTCTTGCTGACCACGAAAGGTCCCTCCCAGGGTGGGGATAACTTATGCATATCAGTCTGATCTTGGATGAGCCAAAGCACCAAATCTCCTTCCTGAAAGGTTCTGGTTCTGACTCGGCGACTGTGATAACAACGAAGATCCTGTTGGTAAATCGCCAAGCGGGTGGCTGCTATGTCACGTTCTTCATCCAACAGGTCCAAAGAGTCTTGCCGTGCTGTCTCGTTGTCCGCTTCAACATAAGCCGCCACACGAGGTGAGTCATGACGGATATCACTTGGGAGAACCGCCTCCGCTCGGTAGACCATGAAGAACGGCGTGTATCCTGTTGATCTGTTGGGTGTAGTATTGATGCTCCATAACATAGATGGTAACTCTTCTACCCAACAACCCGGTGTTCTCTGCAAAGGAACCATAAGCCAGGGCTTGATGCCTCTCAAGATCTCTTGATTAGCCCTTTCTGCTTGACCATCGGACTGTGGGTGTGCCACTGATGAAACGTCAAGCCGGATGTGCTCCCGTTCACAGAACTCCTTCATGGCACCCTTTGACAAATTGGTACCATTATCTGTGATGATACTGTGTGGAAAGCGAAACCGAAAAATCACTTTTTTGATGAACTAAACCGCCGTGGCCGCATCGCACTTGCTAATAGGTTCTGCCTCCACCCACTTTGTAAACTTGTCAACCGCCACCAGGAGGTGGGTCTTCTTATCTTTGGACCTTTTGAAAGGCCCAACCATATCCAGCCCCCAAGTTGCAAACGGCCAAGTAATTGGAATCATTCTCAATTCTTGAGCCAGCACATGAGCACGTCTTGAAAACTTTTGGCAACCGTCACATCGTCCGACCAGATCCTCCGCATCAGCATGAGCAGTTAACCAATAGAAGCCATGGTGAAACACTTTAGCCACCAAAGATTTTGAACCGGCGTGGTGACCACAATCTCCTTCGTGGATCTCACGCAAAATTTCACAGCCTTCTTCAGGAGACACACAGCATTGAAACGCCCCTGATACACTGCAAAGATGCAACTCGCCATTGATAATAGTCATGGACTTGGACCGCCGGATTATCTGTCGGGCTAGAGTCTCATCCTCTGGTAACTCACCCCGGTTCATGTACGCCAGGTAAGGAAGCGTCCAATTCGGAATGACATGAAGAGCTGCCACCAATTGAGCCTCCAGATCAGGAATAGCCAAATCCACTTCACCAGGGAGCTTGACCGACGGGTTGTGCAGCACATCCAGAAAAACATTGGGCGGGATCGGTTTGCGCTGAGAGCCCAGCCGACTTAAAGCGTCCGCCGCTTCATTCTTCCGTCGGTCCACGTGGTCCACCTGATAGCCTTTAAAGTGACCTACAACAATATCCACCTCACGACGATATGCTGCCATGAGTGGGTCCTTGGAATCCCAAGTGCCAGATACTTGTTGAGCCACGAGGTCTGAGTCACCGAAGCACTTAACTCGACTTAGATTCATCTCCTTAGCCATCCGGAGACCATGGAGCAAGGCTTCATACTCAGCTGCATTGTTAGTACAAGGGAACATTAAGCGGAGAACGTAACAAAACTTATCACCTCATGGGGAAGTTAATACGACTCCAGCCCCCGAGCCTTCCAATTGCCTGGATCCGTCAAAATGGATGGTCCAATATGTGTGATCCGGCTTTTCTTCAGGTGCTTGCAGTTCCGTCCAATCATTGATGAAATCAACAAGTGCTTGAGACTTAACCGCCGTCCGAGGCACATACTTCAACCCGTGCGGCCCAAGCTCTATAGCCCACTTGGCAACCCGACCAGTCGCTTCCCGGTTCTGGATGATATCCCCCAAGGGAGCAGAACTGACCACCGTAATGGGGTGCCCTTGTGAGTATTGCTTAAGCTTCCGGCTTGCCATAAAAACTCCATATACCAGCTTCTGCCAATGCGGATATCTTTGCTTGGACTCAATGAGTACCTCGCTGATATAATAGACCGGACATTGAACCGGATGCTCCTTGCCTGCCTCTTTTCGCTCCACCACAATAGCCACACTGACCGCACGAGCATTAGCAGCAACATATAGCAGCAACGACTCCTTGTCAATGGGAGCGGCGAGCACAGGCGGGTTGGCCAATTGCCGCTTTAAGTCCTCAAATGCTTTATCAGCAGCACAACTCCAGACGAATTGATCCGTCTTCTTCAACATCTGATACAAAGGGATTGCCTTCTCACCAAGGCGGCTGATAAACCGGCTTAACGCGGCAATCTGGCCTGCCAGGCGTTGAACATCATTGATACACTTCGGTTTAGCCAGGGAGGTGATGGCTGTGATCTTCTCCGGATTAGCCTCGATTCCCCTGTTGGACACCAGAAAACCCAATAACTTGCCTGCCGGTACACCAAAGACACACTTGGCCGGATTAAGCATCATCTTGTACGTCCTCAGGTTATCAAAGGTTTCCTTCAAGTCGTCAACCAGAGTCTCCTTCTCCCTTGATTTAACCACGATATCATCCATGTAAGCATGTACATTACGGCCAATCTTCTTGTGAAGACAATTTTGTACACACCGTTGATAAGTTGCTTGGGCACTCTTGAGCCCAAAGGGCATAGACACATAGCAGAAGGCTCCAAAGGGAGTTATGAATGCCGTATTCTCCTGGTCCTTAACTGCCATTTTGATCTGATGATAGCCAGAATATGCATCCAAAAAACTCAAATGCTCACAACCCGCCGTAGCATCAATAATTTGATCAATACGGGGGAGGGCAAAAGGATCTGCTGGACAAGCCTTATTAAGATCTGTGTAATCCACACACATGCGCCAGGTGCCGTTTTTCTTAAGGACCAGCACCGGATTGGCAAGCCACTCAGGGTGGAAAACTTCAATAATAAAGCCAGCTGCTAAGAGCCTGGCTACCTCTTCTCCAATCGCCTTGCGTCTTTCTTCGTTAAACCGGCGGAGGAACTGTTTCACCGGTTTGTATTTAGGATCCACATTAAGGGTGTGCTCAGCGAGTTGCCTCGGTACACCTGGCATGTCAAAGGGCTTCCATGAAAAAATGTCCCGATTGTCATGGATGAACTCGATGAGTGCGCTTTCCTATTTCGGATCCAAGTTGGCACTGATGCTGAATTGCTTGGACGAATCGCCAGGTACGAAGTCAACAAGCTTAGTTTCTGCTGCCGATTTAAACTTCAGGGCCGGATCATGCTCCGTAGTTGGCTTCTTTAATGGAGTCATGTCCGCCGGATCAACATTGTCCTTATAATACTTCAACTCCTCGGTGGCACAAACCGACTCTGTGTAGGCCGCATCTCCTTCCTCACACTCCAAAGCAATTTTGCGGCTTCCGTGAACCGTTATTGTCCCCTTGTGACCCGGCATCTTGAGCCGCAAATACACATAACAGGGCCGTGCCATAAACTTGGCATAGGCCGGTCGCCCAAACAGGGCGTGATATGGACTTTGGATTTTCACCACTTCAAACGTCAATGTTTCCGACCTGGAATCATGATCATCTCCAAAGGCCACTTCCAGAGCTATCTTACCAACATGATATGCTGACTTGCCAGGTACCACACCGTGGAACACCGTATTGGACGGTTTGAGATTTTTATCTGTTAGTCCCATACGACGGAAGGTCTCATAGTACAAGATATTAATGCTGCTCCCTCCATCCATGAGCACCTTGGTGAACTTGTAACCTCCCACCTGAGGCGCCACCACCAGAGCCAACTAACCCGGATTATCAACCTGGGGAGGGTGATCCTCTCTGCTCCATATGATTGGCTGTTCAGACCAGCGTAGATAACGGGGCACGGCCGGTTCAACAGAGTTGACTGCCCGCCTCTGAACCTTCCGGTCTCGCTTGTCCAAGATAGTGGTGAAGACATGGTACTGCCCACTATTCAACTACTTTGGGTTGCTCTGGTAACCTGACTGTTGCTGCTGCTGGTTGTAACCAGCCTGGTTGTTTTGATTATTTTGATTGTTATGTCCGCCCGGATTACCATTAAATCCTGAACCGGAATTTCCTCCACCGTATCCCGGCCCGGATCCTGAGCCACCACCGGAGCCGTGATCATACCGGAAAGCGTTAGAATTCTTGAACTCTTGCATAATGTAGCAATCCTTCCAAAGGTGGTTTGCTGGCACCTCCTTCGTCCCATGTCTTGGACAGGGCTGGTTCAGTAGATAATTTAGGCGGTCCGGGTTAGGGTTGGGTGCCCCACTGCGATTTGGCGGTTTACCCTTGCGTCGCTGGCCCTTGTCCTGCGCGTTGGTATTAGCCACAAAGTCCATGTTACCATCCGCTTTACGCTTGCCTCTGCTACCATTGCCTGCCGAGTGATGCTGCTGACCTTTGGAGTTGTTGTTCCTCTTTCCCTTCCCTGCCTTGTCATCATCAGATTCGGGATCCTTGGTACTATCAGAATCAGCATACTTTACCAAAGCAGCCATGAGGGTCCCCATGTCAGTGCAATGGCGCTTCATCCGTCCCAACTTCAGCTTTAGGGGCCCAAACCGGCAGTTGCCTTCTAGGGTTAGGACTGCAGTGTCAGCGTTGATGCGGTCTGATGAATGCAACACTTGTGAGACCCGGCGCACCCAATGAGTCGTTGATTCTCCTTCCTCCTGGACGCAGGCAGCTAAGTCCACTATCGACATAGGCTGCTTACATGTGTCCTTGAAATTACTGATAAAACGGGCTCGTAATTGGGCCCATGAACTGATAGAATTAGCCGGTAAGCTTTTTAGCCAAGTACGGGCCGTTCCTTCGAGCATCATGGTGAAGTATTTCGCACATGCCGCATCATCCACATCAAGCATCTCCATGGCCATCTCATAGCTCTCCACCCATGTCTCTGGAGGTTGATCCGCCGTGTAATTTGGTACCTTGCGCGGGCCCTTGAAATCCTTGGGCAGGCACACATTGCGTAAAGCGGGGACAAGGCAAGGCACCCCCAAAGAGCTAGAAGTAACACCAGGTTCAACCGAGATAGTTGGACGAACCGGCGTAAGCTGCCGAGCCTGATACTGTGCGGCTAACTCGGCCTCCCTGTGCGCTCGGGCCCGGTCCACCACTTCCTGACCTTATCAGCACCACCCGCCGGGTTGTTGCCGTGGGGTGCTCCACGTCGTTCATTACTTGACACGGCCGGTTCATCCATATGCCAGCTATAGCTCCGGCTTGGACGAGGGGTCGAGTGGATCCGGTCGCGACTGTACGAGTATGCTTCCTGTTGGACCAAAGCTGTACTAAGAATCTCCTTGTCCCGTCGCGTCTCTACCGCCTGCGGCGAGTCACCTTCAATTGGGATGGCCTCCAGCCGTGCAGCAGCGGCAACGAGATTGTCCATCAGGTTGGAGTAGTGACCCGGAGGTGTTGAAACAGCCTGAGGTATAACAGTGTTTTGATGAGGCAGATCCATCAGACGGGGCTGAACCGACGCGCCGGTCCTAGGAGCTTCCGCCCGGTTTACCTCCAGCGGATTACTGGTTTCTGCTCCTGGGGTGTTGAAAAGGTCTCTGGCCTCGAAAACCGAAGGCAAACGGGATCGGTACTTCCTCTTCATGACTTCATGCGACGCGTTCTGGTCCAACATGAGCCTGTAGGCTTGTGCGTCTAAAGCGGCCCGCTCTGTGGTCATCCTGGCATTCTCAGCTGCCAGGTCCGCCTTGGCCTGGGTGATCTATTCCTTCACCTTTGTAATCTCCGCGTTGTGGACGTCCTAATCCACCGGGTTAGCTTCTGCCATAAGCACAGCCAATGCATCAAATAGATCTGATAGAACTTGAGTTGGCGGCCGTATAGAGCTTCCTGCCCCGGCAGCTGTCGCCGCTACTGAACCGGAGGTTATTGGCGCAGCGGTCGAAGAATGAAGCGCTGCTTGTGTGCCGGCCATGAATATTCCAACTCGGTTGGGTAGATCAGAGGGGTCCGAAATACTGTCGCCATCAGAACAGCCCCCAATCCGGCCATCTTGTAGCTGATATAGAGATTTGGTTTCTCCGGCTGATGACACGTCGCCGGAATAAACGACGGTCTCGCCGTGAGATTCCAATCCATCCTCATAACTTCCTCCATGGATGACTCCCACAAAGGCACGCTTCACGGCCGGTTTAACCCGGGCGGATCGCGCACGCTGAGCCGTTTCGACAAGGTCAGTGCAGATGTCCGGCTCAGGGCCCGGTTCACCGATCTTGCCGATGAAAACATGTATGCCACCAAAGGGGACCCGGTACCCGTACTCAACTGAGCCGGCCTCGGGGCCCCCAGCCTGCATCATCGATGTAGAGCTTGCCGCGACGACTCTTAGTCATCCGGCCCACAGCGTAGCCCTCGAGTCCTTCAAACCAGCCCTCCAAGAACTTGAAACCATCGTGCGATAGCCCCACGGTGGGCTCCAACTGTCGTGGTTTTGTCACGACAGATGTCCTCATGAAAGGACTTAGTCATGGAGCCATCGCAACGGGTTAGCTTGAAGGGATTAAAGCGGACACGGGGACGCAAGAGAGTTTATACTAGTTCGGCCCCTTCGATGAAGGTAAAAGCCTACGTCCAGTTGTGATGGAATTGATGGGGTTTCGATGACTAGGGAGCAAACAAGCTTCGCCTAAGTCTCGAGTTGTTGTCTGTTGTCCTTGAACCGCCGTCGGGTCGTCCCCTTATATACATGGGTGACGCCCGTTGATTTACAGAGTCCCAACACCGGCTCATATACGTGTTCGGTTTGGTCTCTACTTATTCCTAACTTACAATACAAGTTTACATACCGACGCCGGTTTACGGCTACAGGCCTTAAACCGATCATGGGCTTTAAGCCCTCATCTACCTTTATGGGCTTTAACATACTTAACTACTAATGAAGTTAACCCGGCCCAGATAGGCCGGTTTACGCCCAGTAGTAATATCCCCAACAGGGAGGGAGTCAATCTCCATCAACATCTTCACTAGCACCATCTCATCTTAAACCCTAGTTCATCTCTTGTATCCAATCTTTGTCTCAAAACCTTAGATTGGTACCTGTGGGTTGATAGTAGTGTTGATTACTCCTTGTAGTTGATGCTAGTTGGTTTACTTGGTGGAAAATCATATGTTCAGATCCTTTATGCATATTAATAACCCTCTGATTATGAATATGAATATGCTTTATGAGTAGTTACTTTTGTTCCTGAGGACATGGGAGAAGTCTTGCTATGAGTAGTCATGTGAATTTGGTATTCGTTCGATATTTTGATGAGACGTATGTTGTCTTTCCTCTAGTGGTGTCATGTGAACGTCGACTACATGACACTTCGCCATTATTTGGGCCTAGGGGAAGGCATTGGGAAGTAATAAGTAGATGATGGGTTGCTAGAGTGACAGAAGCTTAAACCCTAGTTTATGTGTTTCTTCGTAAGGGGCTGATTTGGATCCATATGTTTCATGCTATGGTTAGGTTTAGCTTAATACTTCTTTTGTAGTTGCGGATGCTTGCAGGAGGGGTTAATCATAAGTGGGATGCTTGTCCAAGTAAGGGCAGTACCCAAGCACTAGTCCACCCACAAATCAAATTATCAAAGTACCGAACGTGAATCATATGAGCGTGATGAAAACTAGCTTGACGATAATTCCCATGTGTTCTCGGGAGCGTTTTCCTTTATATAAGAGTTTGTCCAGGCTTGTCCTTTGCTACAAAAAGGATTGGGCCATCTTGCTGCACCTTATTTACTTTTATTACTTGTCACCCGTTACAGATTACGTTATCACAAAACTATCTGTTACCGATAATTTCAGTGCTTGCAGAGAGTACCTTACTGAAAACTGCTTATCATTTCCTTCTGCTCCTCATTGGGTTCGACACTCTTACTTATCGAAAGGACTATGATAGATCCCCTATACTTGTGGGTCATCAAAGCTCGACGAGTGGAGGGCCACCATTCGAAGCCTTGTCAGCTTCGCCAACAAAGACAAGCCGCTCCCAGCGGGACCCTCACGTCGGTGTTCTGTCGAGCCGATGCATGCCGGCGGTGGGAGGACCGGAGACGCTGCAACCACAGTGCACTCTCCTCCCCCACGGACGCTACAGCAGTCACCAGCTCATCGGGCCGACGCCTGTGACAACGTTTCCATAGCATCGTCCGACCCGCGGACCCGCTGCGACCAACGCCGAGTTCTTCGAGAGCGAGCTCAGGAACGCGCTCGGACTACCATTAAGCGACGACGGGAGGCGCGCCATCAGTCAGATTGGCGTGCAGGGCCTGCTATGGACTACCCATTGCCGGGGGGATCTGGCGACCTGCCTTACAAGGTGGGTTGCCCGGCCTTTACCCGAGAGCTGCGACAGTTCCTGTGGCCCTCCCACCGAACGTTCAAGCTTGATGTTGGGGAAAAGTACAATGGCAAGACTCACCCGTTGGAGTTCCTCAACATCTACACCATCGTGATGCAAGCCACTGGGGCTCGCGATGACAAGGTGCTCGCTAACTACTTTCCGTTGGCGCTTAAGCCCAACGTCATGTCATGGTTGATGCACCTGCCAGTGGATTCCATCTCTTCCTGGTCGAATCTGTGCCACGAATTTGTTGGCGCCTTTACCAGAGGCCACCAAGCTCCTGGCCAGGCAAGTGACTTGCATGTCATCCCCAAGAAGGATGGTGAGTCCCTATGTAAGTACATACAAAGATGCAACCGTGTGCAATACACCATCCCAGATGTTCATCCCGCCGCCGTCATTAGTGCGTTCCATCAGAACGTACGTAACCGTAAGATGTGTGAAGAGCTGGCAATGAGCAAGGTCAAGGATGTAGCCGAACTTTATGTTCTGGCAGATAGATGTGCTCGGGCTGAGGAAGGAAGGAAGTACCCCAGTGAGGACGCCGATGCGGAAACCGACTCCATGGACGAAGACGGCGCCGCCTTGACGAAGAAGGGCCGGCGCCGCAACAGGAAGCATAAGGGCAAGACTGTGCTTGTCGTGGAAGGATCCGGTGACCCCGGCGCCGCCAAGAAGGCCAAGGCTGACGACCCCGGCAAGGAGGTTGCTGGGTGCACCGCCTGCCGGGCCTTGGCAGCCGTCGACAAGCCAGGTGGCTCTGACAAGCAGTACTGCAAGATCCACCGCACCAAGGGTCATGACCTCCAGAACTGCCGACAGGTTGAGCTGCTTGCAGAAAAGCAAAAAGCTGAATATGAAAGGTGGGACAAGGAGAAGTGTCAGGATAGTGCCGAGGGGTATGACAAGAAGCATGGTGGCCAAGGGGGTCGCCACGGCAAAGATAATCAGCAAGAGAGGCCCGCACGGGGCCGCGACAAGAAGGAGGAAGATGATGATCACGACGAGGGCGAGGAGTCCGGCGAGCACGAGTTCCCGAAAGCTACAGAGGCCATGTGCGTCGATGGTGGCGCCTCGTTGCACACCTCTCACAGCCAACTAAAACAGTGGGCACGAGAGGTCACTGCGGCGGAGCCATCGTTCGATGCCCAGAAGCCACTGAAGTGGTCCCGCACGCCCATCATTTTTGACATCGAGGATCACCCTGATCGCACAACTATGGTCGGGTGTTTGCCGTTGTTGGTTTCACCAACAATATGCAACCTCAAGGTGACAAAAGTGGTGGTTGACAGTGGGGCTGGTTTGAACTTGATCTTGCCCGCTGTGATCAAGAGGCTGCAGATTCCTGATGGAGATCTCGAGGAGGCGAGCATGTTTCAAGGGGTCAACCTGGGAAGGAGCCAGCCAAAAGGCAGAATCACGCCGCCCGTTACGTTTGGGGGCGAGCTAAACTATAGGACGGAGAAGATCGTTTTCGATGTCGCCGAGATCCCCTTGCCATACAATGGGATCCTTGGCTGCCCAATGCTGGCCAAGTTCATGGCGGCGTCACACTACGCCTAAAACACATTGAAGATGCTGGGGCCTCGGACCATCATCACCGTCCCCTCTGACAAGAAAGACGCGCTCATCTGCGCCGACCAACTCTACCGAGAGGCAGTTGCAGCAACTGCCGCCAAGGCACTTGCTCCTGTCGCTCAAGCCCCGGGAAGGAGGAAGTCCGGCAAGACCTCTGCCGGCAAGACCCCTTTCGGCGAGACCTCTTCCGGCAAGACCTCTTGCGCCCACTCCGGCAAGCGCGCCTCTTTGGATTGCTGCGCTCCAGTTGAGGACATGCCAGAGAGCTCCACCGGCAAGAGAAAGAAGTCCAAGGCTGCACCACCAGAAACCAAGAAGGTGTCCGTCAAGGAGGACGACACGGGTGGGGCTTTCACTATAAGCTCCACCCACGACAGCAAATAGGAAAGCGCGCTCATTGCCTTCCTGCGCGCGAATGTCGATGTGTTTGCATGGCAAGCATCCGACATCCCCGGAGTTCCCAGGGAGGTGATTGAGCACCATCTTGCTGTCTGTCCTCATGCGCGGCCCATCAAGCAGAAGGTCAGGAAGTAAGCTTTGGAGCGACAAGGGTTCGTCATCGAGGAGATCGGGAAGTTGGAGGCGGCAGGCCTGGTTAGAGGAGTGCTCCACCCTACGTGGTTGGCCAATCCGGTGGTTTAGGGTTTAGGGTTTAGGGTGGAGGCTGTGTATTGACTACACAGATGTCAATAAAGCCTGTCCAAAGGATCCTTTCCCTCTGCCACACATCGACCAGATTGTGGACTCCACTGTCGGGTGTGACATGCTGTCATTCCTCGACGCTTATTTAGGATACCACCAGATCTTCATGATGAAGGAAGACAAAGAAAAAACCGCGTTCATCACCCATGTGGTACGTACTATTTTGTATGAATGCCTTTCGGGTTGAAGAGCGCTGGTTCGACGTTTGCCCGATTAGTCCAGATTGGTTTTGAGCCCCAGCTACATAGAAATATGGAAGCTTATATGGACGACATAGTGGTTAAAACCAAGGACAGGGCCACGCTCGTGCAAGATTTAGAAGAAACATCTGCAAATCTGCACAAGATCAACCTCATGCTCAACCCAGAGAAGTGCATGTTCGGTGTCCCCTCCGGCAAACTTCTTGGGTTCTTTGTGTCTCAACGCGGAATCGAAGCAAATCCGACAAGATCAAGGCAATCGAGCAGATTCAGGTGCCAAAACGGGTCAAAGACGTCCTTAGGCTCGCCCCTCCGGAACTTTCTTCGCTCAATATTTTTTATATATTCTGGAAACAACTTCCGTGAAGTTTCAGGACTTTTGGAGCTGTGCAGAATAGGTCTCTAATATTCTCTCCTTTTCCAGCCTAGAATCCCAGCTGCCGGCATTCTCTCTCTTCATGTAAACCTTGTAAAATAAGAGAGAATAGGCATAAGTATTGTGACGTAATGTGTAATAACATCCCATAATGCAATAAATATCGATATAAAAGCATGATGCTAAATAGACGTATCAACTCCCCCAAGCTTAGACCTCGCTTGTCCTCAAGCGAAAGCCGAAATCGAAAAATATGTCCACATGTTTAGAGATAGAGGTGTCGATAAAAATAAAATACGGACATGAGGGCATCATGATTATTCTTAGAACAACAATATATATATATATACGTATTGTCATGTGATCTCTTATGCTAAAGTAACAATTCAATCACAATTTCAAGTATGAATCATAAACTTTATTGAGAACCAACAAACTCTAATCTCAGTCATTGAGGCAATTGCAATTTATCATAACATAGGAAAGAGTCAATATAGGAGCTTTTCAGCAAGTCCACCTGCTCAACCATCTTTTAGTCTTTCACAATTGCTAACACTCACGCAATATTTATGGGTATGAAGTCTTAATCGGACACAGAGAAAGATAGGGGCTTATAGTTTTGCCTCCCAACATTTTACCTCAAGGGTAATGTCAACAATAATAGCTCATGAAAACTCACATCCAATTAGCTATATATATCCGGATCTTTCCAACACATTGTGCTTGCCAAAGGATAAATTGTAAAACGGAAAGGTGAATATCACCATGACTCGTTGCATGAAGTATATGACAAGAATAAAAGATAGGCCCTTCGCAGAGGGAAGCGGAGGTTGTCATGCAATTTTATGGTTGGATGCATGAAATCTTAATGCAAAAGAACGTCACTTTATATTGCCACTTGTGATATGGACCTTTATTCTGCAGTCCGTCGCTTTTATTTCTTCCATATCACAAGATCATATAAAGCTTATTTTGTCCGCACTAATAAGTCATACATATTTAGAGAGCAATTTTTATTGCATGCACCAATGACAACTTACTTGAAGGATCTTACTCAATCCATAGGTAGATATGGTGGACTCTCATGACAAAACTGGGTTTAAGGATGTTTGGAAGCACAAGTAGTATCTCTACTTGGTGCTAATAAATTGGCTAGCATGAGAGGGAAAGGCAAGCTCAACATGTTGGATGATCCATGACAATATAATTTATCTCAGATGTAGGAAAACATAACCCATTACGTTGTCTTCCTTGTCCAACATCAACTCTTTAACATGTCATACTTTAATGAGTGCTCATAATCATAAAAGATGTCCAAGATGGTATATTTATATGTGAACCTCTCTTTCTTTATTACTTCCTACTAATTGCAACGATGACCAAAACTATGTTTGTCAACTCCCAACAACTTTTATTCATCATACTCTTTATATGTGAGCTCATTACTCTCCATAAGATCCATGTGATCTCTTTATTTCTTTTTATTTCTTGTCTTTTTTATTCCCTCAAGATCATAGCAAGATAATCAAGCCCTTGACTCAACACTAATCTTTATTATATATAGCTCATAGACTCAATTACATAGGAAGATCATAAAGCAAAACTCACAACTAGATCATACTTAAAATTTATTCTACTAAATCAAGATATTATCAAAAGGATCAAACTAAGAAAAATGGTAAAGATAAAAGTTGTGATGGTGATATGATACCGGGGCACTCCCCCAAGCTTGGCAGTTGCCAAGGGGAGTGCCCATACCCATGTGTTTATGTTTCCTTCCTCGGAGGTGGTGATGAGGGAGTTGTTGATGATGTAGGCTTGTCGTCCCTCTTCCAAGGCATAGGCTCACCATCATAGAAGGATGATCGAGTCTCCGGGATCCTTAAATCTGCAGCCAAACTCATCCTCTAGAATCTATATTCATACTCATAGTTTTGATTTTGCAGGTCATAGATCTGGGCTTGGAGGTGCTCGATTTTCTCATGAAGCTTGAAGATGGCCTCCCCGATGTCCTTGACGTCCAGCTTGTGGTTGTTGGTGAACTCGGTGATCATTATGTGATTGGAGTCGAGTCCACGCTCCACCATCTCCTGACACTTGAAAACTTGTTGCTCCATCGCCTCGAGCCTGGTTTCCACGCTTCCGGTCCTTCTTGGTCCCTCCACATCGCGGATGTGCAACAAACCCTAACGCATCTCAATGGTTTGAGGGTGTTGCAGCACCTCCGCAAGGTAGGGGTTGATGACCTTCTCGAAGAACTTGTCCTTGCGGGCACTTGAAGAAGCCATGGCGATCTAGATCTGTCAGAAAAATAGCTCGAAACAAAGACAGGAGATATTTGCGTGATACGATGGTCAAAACCTTCGGGAGATTATATAATGAATTTTTACCGACTAAAAGAAGTATCGTGCAAGAAAACGGAGTCCGGAGAGCGCACGAGGTGCCCACGAGGCAGGGGGGGTGCCCAGGGGGGTAGGGCGCGCCTCCTGCTACCTCTTGAGCTTGCGTTGGATTTCCCCGAAGAGGAAGGGATGATGCAGCAGAGTAGCGTAAGTATTTCCCTCAGTTTTTGAGAACCAAGGTATCAATCCAGTAGGAGGCCACGCTCAAGTCCCTCGTACCTACACAAAATGATAGCTACTCGCAACCAACGCGATTAGGGGTTGTCAATCCCTTCACGGTCACTTACGAGAGTGAGATCTGATAGATATAATATTTTTGGTATTTTTGGTATAAAGATGCAAAGTGAAAAATAAAAGATAAAGTAAAAGCAAAGCAAGATTAAAGTGATGGAGATTGATATGATGAGAATAGACCCGGGGGCCATAGGTTTCACTAGTGGCTTCTCTCAAGAGCATAAGTATTCTACGGTGGGTGAACAAATTACTATTGAGCAATTGAAAGAATTGAGCATAGTTATGAGAATATCTAGGCATGATCATGTATATAGGCATCACGTCCGTGACAAGTAGACCGAAACGATTCTGCATCTACTACTATTACTCCACTCATCGACCGCTATCCACCATGCATCTAGAGTATTAAGTTAAAAATAGAGTAACGCTTTAAGTAAGATGACATGATGTAGAGAGATAAATTCATGCAATATGAAATAAACCCCATCTTGTTATGCTCGATGGAAACGATGCAATACGTGCCTTGCTGCCCCTTTTGTCACTGGGAAAGGACACCGCAAGATCGAACCCAAAGCTAAGCACTTCTCCCATGGCAAGAACTACCAATCTAGTAGGCCAAACCAAACGGATAATTCGAAGAGGCTTGCAAAGATAACCAATCATACATAAAAGAATTCAGAGAAGATTCAAATATTATTGATAGATAGACTTGATCATAAACCCACAATTCATCGGTCTCAACAAACACACCACAAAAAGAAGATTACATCGAATAGATCTCCACAAGAGAGGGGGAGAACTTTGTATTGAGATCCAAAAAGAGAGAAGAAGCCATCTAGCTACTAACGATGGACCCGAAGGTCTGAGGTAAACTACTCACACTTCATCGGAGAGGCTATGATGATGTAGAAGCCCTCCGTGATGACGACCCTCTCCGGCGGAGCTCCGGAACAGGCCCCAAGATGGGATCTCATGGATACAGAAAGTTGCGGTGGTGGAATTAGGTTTTTGGCTCCGTCTCTGTTCGTTTGGGGGTACGTAGGTATATATAGGAGGAAGAAGTACGTCGGTGGAGCTCCGAGGGGCCCACGAGGCAGGGGCGCGCCCTAGGGGGGCGCCCCCACCCTCGTGACCGCCTCTCTGATACCTTGGCGTAGGGTCCAAGTCTCCTGGATCACGTTCGGTGAGAAAATCACGTTCCCGAAGGTTTCATTCCGTTTGGACTCCGTTTGATATTCCGTCGAAACACTGAAATAGGCAAAAAACAGCAATTCTGGGCTAGGCCTCCGGTTAATAGGTTAGTCCCAAAAATAATATAAAAGTGAAAATAAAGCCCAATATAGTCCAAAAAGTAGATAATATAGCATGGAGCAATCAAAAATTATAGATACGTTGGAGACGTATCAGGCATCCCCAAGCTTAATTCCTGCTCGTCCTCGAGTAGGTAAATGATAAAAAGAGAATTTTTGATGCGGAGTGCTACTTGGCATAATTTCAATGCAAATCTTCTTAATTGTGGTATGAATATTCAGATTAGGAAGATTTAAGACAAAAGTTCATATTTACATAGAGAATAATAATACTTCAAGCAAACTAACAAAGCAATTATGTTTTCTTAAAGTAACATGGCCAAAGAAAGTTCATCCCTACAAAATCATATAGTTTATTCATGCTCCATTTTCGTCACACAAGAATGCTCTCATTATGCACAACCCCGATGACAAGCCAAGCAATTGTTTCATACCTTAATAATTTCAAACTCATAAACTTTCACGCAATACATGAGCGTGAGCCATGGATATAGCACTATGGGTGGAATAGAATATAATGATGGGGGTTATGTGGAGAAGACAAAAAGGATAAAGTCTCACATCAACGAGGCTAATCAATGGGCTATGGAGATGCCCATCGATTGATGTTAATGCAAGGAGCAGGGATTGCCATGCAACGGATGCACTAGAGCTATAAATGTATGAAAGCTCTTTAAAAGAAACTAAGTGGGTGTGCATCCAACTTGCTTGCTCACGAAGACCTAGGCACTTGAGGAGGCCCATTGTTGGAATATACAAGCCAAGTTCTATAATGAAAAATTCCCACTAGTATATGAAAGTGATAACTCAAGAGACTCTCTATATGAAGAACATGGTGCTACTTTGAAGCACAAGTGTGGAAAAAAGATAGTAGCATTGCCCCTTTTTTGGGGCCTTTTTTTGGGGGACAATGCTCTATTGAATGATGATCATCACACTTCTATTTATTTACAACTCAATGATTACAACTCGATACTAGAACAAAGTATGACTCTATATGGATGCCTCCGGCGGTGTACCGGGATATGCAATGAATCAAGAGTGACAAGTATGAAAAAAATTATGAACGGTGGCTTTGCCACAAATACTATGTCAACTACATGATCATGCTAAGCAATATGACAATGATGAATGTGTCATGATAAACTGGATGGTGGAAAGTTGCATGGCAATGTATCTCGGAATGGCTATGGAAATGCCATAATAGGTAGGTATGGTCGCTGTTTTGAGGGAGATATAAGGAGGTTTATGTGTGAAAGAGCGTATCATATCACGGGGTTTAGATGCACCAGCGAAGTTTGCACCAACTCTTGATGTGAGAAAGGGCAATGCACGGTACTGTAGAGGCTAGCAATGATGGAAGGGTGAGAGTGCGTATAATCCATGGACTCATCATTAGTCATAAAGAACTCATATACTTATTGCAAAAATCTACAAGCCATCAAAAACCAAAGTATTACGCGCATGATCCTAGGGGGATAGATTGGTAGGAAAATACCATCGCTCATCCCCGGCCGCCACTCATAAGGAGGACAATCAAATAACACCTCATGTTTCAAATTTGTTACATAACGTTTACCATACGTGCATGCTACGGGACTTGCAAACTTCAACACAAGCACTTCTCAAATTCACAATTACTCTACTAGCATGACTTTGATATTATTACCTCCATATCTCAAAACAATTATCAAGCATCCAACTTTTCTTAGTATTCAACACACTCAAAAGAAAGTTTCACAAATCTTGAATACCAAGCATGTTATTATTAAGCAAATTACCATGCTATTAAGACTCTCAAAATAATTTAAGTGAAGCATGAGAGATCAATAGTTTCTTTAAAACAAATCCACCACCGTGCTCTAAAAGATCTAAGTGAAGCACATAGAGCAAAATTATAACGCTCAAAAGATATAAGTGAAGCACATAGAGCAAAACTACTTAGCTCAAAAAGATATAAGTGAAGCACATAGAGTATTCTATCAAATTCTAATTCATGTATGGCTCTATCAAAAGGTGTGTACATCAAGGATGATTGTGGCACACTAACAACCAAAGAAACAAATAATACAAGACGCTCCAAGCAAAACACATATCATGTTGGTGAATAAAAATATAGCTCCAAGTAAATTACCGATGGAAGTGGACGAAAGAGGGGATGCCTTCCGGGGCATCCCCAAGCTTTGACTTTTTGGTGTCCTTGGATTATCTTGGGGGTGCCATGGGAATCCCCAAGCTTAGGCTCTTGCCACTCCTTGTTCCATAATCCATCAGAAGAATTCACCCAAAACTTGAAAACTTCACAACACAAAACTTAAAGTAGAAAACTCGTGAGCTCCGTTAGCGAAAGAAAACAAAAGACCACTTCAAGGTACTGTAATGAACTCATTATTTATTTATATTGGTGTTAAACCTACTGTATTCCAAATTCTCTATGGATTATAAACTATTTTACTAACCATAGATTCATCAAAATAAGCAAACAACACACGAAAAACAGAATCTGTCAAAAAACAGAACAGTCTGTAGTAATCTGTAGCTAGCGTAAGATCTGGAACCCCAAAAATTCTAAAATAAATTTCTGGACGTGAGTAATTTATCTATTAATCATCTGCAAAAATAATTAACTAAATAACACTCTCCAAATAAAAATGACAGCAGTTCTCGTGAGCGCTAAAGTTTCTGTTTTTTACAGCAAGTTCAACAAGACTTTCCCCAAGTCTTCCCAACGGTTCTACTTGGCACAAACACTAATTAAACACAAAAGACACAACCAAAACAGAGGCTAGATAATTTATTTATTACTAAACAGGAGCAAAAAGCAAGGAATAAAAATAAAATTGGGTTGCCTCCCAACAAGCGCTATCGTTTAACGCCCCTAGCTAGGCATAAAAGCGAGGATAGATCTAGGTATTGCCATCTTTGGTAGGCAATTCTTCAATGAGGAATCTATCTTTCTTAGAAATTTATTCCTTTCTAGTGATTATCAAACTTTTAGGCACAAGATCAAAAAATTCATTGTAGCAATTGTTTCCTTAATGATAGCAAAAAGATTGGGATGAATACTTATAGATTTAAGATCCGCAGTTTCCTTACTAGATGATTCACCCTTATTTCTAGGAACATACATAAGCTTGGCAATTTTAGTAGGAGGACTTGGAGTATTCTTTACAGAATAAAAAGCGGTTCCCAAGTTTGTAATGATACCCTCAAGTTTATCAATTCTAGTAGAATCTAAGTTTATCTTCTCATTAACTTTGGGTTCCTTTTCCTTAATACTTTTCAAAGTCATTCCTACCTTAGATCCATATTGAGTAATTTGATTGTGGATCTTTTTATCTAGATTTTCAATTAATTCAATAGTAGCAACTTTATTTTCAATAATTTCAAGTCTTTGCATAACATGCTCCAAAGTTAACATGGTTCCGTTAACCAAAAGAGGTGGTGAGCCAAATAAATCTAACATAGCATTATAAGAATCAAAAGTATGGCTACGCAAGAAGTTCCCTCCGGTAATGGTATCGAGGATATATCTATACCAAGGATTAACACCTACATAAAAATTGCGGAGAAGAACTGAAGTAGATTGCTTCTCGGTAGATCTATTTTGAGCATTGCAAATTCTATACCAAGCATCTTTTACATTTTCTCCCTCCCTTTTTTTAAAATTTAGAACTTCATTCTCGGGAGACAACGGAGAAGATATGAGACTAGCCATGACAACAAGCAAACAAACTAGCACACGAGCAAACAAAAAGCAAGCGGGCAAAAAGAGGCAAATAGAGAGGGCGAATAAAACGGCAAGGGTGAAGTGGGGGAGAGGAAAACGAGAGGCAAATGGCAAATAATGTAATGCGAGAGATAGGGATTGTGATGGGTACTTGGTATGTTGAGTTTTTGCGTAGACTTCCCCGGCAACGGCGCCAGAAATCCTTCTTGCTACCTCTTGAGCTTGCGTTGGATTTCCCCGAAGAGGAAGGGATGATGCAGCAAAGTAGCGTAAGTATTTCCCTCAGTTTTTGAGAACCAAGGTATCAATCCAGTAGGAGGCCACGCTCAAGTCCCTCGTACCTACACAAAACGATAGCTACTCGCAACCAACGCGATTAGGGGTTGTCAATCCCTTCACGGTCACTTACGAGAGTGAGATCTGATAGATATAATATTTTTGGTATTTTTGGTATAAAGATGCAAAGTGAAAAATAAAAGATAAAGTAAAAGAAAATCAAGATTAAAGTGATGGAGATTGATATGATGAGAATAGACCCGGGGGCCATAGGTTTCACTAGTGGCTTCTCTCAAGAGCATAAGTATTCTATGGTGGGTGAAATTACTGTTGAGCAATTGAAAGAATTGAGCATAGTTATGAGAATATCTAGGCATGATCATGTATATAGGCATCACGTCCGTGACAAGTAGACCGAAGCGATTCTGCATCTACTACTATTACTCCACTCATCGACCGCTATCCACCATGCATCTAGAGTATTAAGTTAAAAACAGAGTAACGCTTTAATTAAGATGACATGATGTAGAGATATAAATTCATGCAATATGAAATAAACCCCATCTTGTTATCCTCGATGGCAACGATGCAATACGTGCCTTGCTGCCCCTTCTGTCACTGGGAAAGGACACCGCAAGATCGAACCCAAAGCTAAGCACTTCTCCCATGGCAAGAACTACCAATCTAGTTGGCCAAACCAAACGGATAATTTGAAGAGACTTGCAAAGATAACCAATCATACATAAAAGAATTCAGAGAAGATTCAAATATTATTGATAGATAGACTTGATCATAAACCCACAATTCATTGGTCTCAACAAACACGCCGCAAAAAGAAGATTACATTGAATAGATCTACACAAGAGATGGGGAGAACTTTGTATTGAGATCCAAAAACAGAGAAGAAGCCATCTAGCTACTAACTATGGGCCCGAAGGTCTGAGGTAAACTACTCACACTTCATCGGAGAGGCTATGATGATGTAGAAGCCCTCCGTGATGACGGCCCTCTCCGGCGGAGCTCCGGAACAGGCCCCAAGATGGGATCTCATGGATACAGAAAGTTGCGGTGGTGGAATTAGGTTTTTGGCTCCGTCTCTGTTCATTTGGGGGTAGGTAGGTATATATAGGAGGAAGAAGTACGTCGGTGGAGCTCCGAGGGGCCCACGAGGTAGGGGGCATGCCCTAGGGGGGGCACCCCCACCCTCGTGACCGCCTCTCTGATGCCTTGGTGTAGGGTCCAAGTCTCCTGAATCACGTTCGGTGAGAAAATCACGTTCCCGAAGGTTTCATTCCGTTTGGACTCCGTTTGATATTCCGTTTCTTCGAAACACTAAAATAGGCAAAAAAACAGCAATTCTAGGCTGGGCCTCCGGTTAATAGGTTAGTCCCAAAAATAATATAAAAGTGGAAAATAAAGCCCAATATAGTCCAAAACGGTAGATAATATAGCATGTACCAATAAAAAATTATAGATACGTTGGAGACGTATCACCTCCCACCCTCGTGGAAGCCTCGTGTCCTTCCCAGACTTCTTCTTATTTTCCTATTTTTCTAAATATTCCAAAACGGAGAAAAATTGCCATTAGAACTGTTTTGGTGCCCGTTTACTTACCATACGACGTACCTGTTCCTTTTCGGGGTCTGGAACGTTCTGGAAAGTGTCCCTTATGTATTCCTCCGGGGTTACGATTTCAATCATATTAGTTTCAACATTTATAGGATTACGTGAGATATAATGTTTTATTCTTTGACCGTTCACCACCCTCGGATTTGTGCCTTCGAAGTTGTTGATTTTTATGGCACCGGAACGATAGACCTCCTCGATGAAGAAAGGGCCTTCCCATTTAGAGAGAATTTTTCTGCAAAAAATCTTAAATGAGAGTTGTATATCAATACATAATCACCTACATTAAACTCTCGCTTTTGTATCCTTTTGTCATGCCATCTTTTAACTTTTTCTTTAAACAGTTTGGCATTTTCATATGCCTGGGTTCTCATCAAGTGAGCTAATGTCAAAAAGCCTCTTCTCACCGGCAAGTTTGAAGTCATAGTTGAGCTCTTTAATAGCCCAATATGCCTTATGTTCTAATTCAAGAGGTAAGTGACATGCTTTACCATAAACCATTTTATACGGAGACATACCCATAGGGTTTTTATATGTAGTTCTATAGGCCCATAGTGCATCATCAAGTTTCTTGGACCAATTCTTCCTAGATCTATTAACAGTCTTTTGCAAAATTAATTTGAGCTCTCTATTCCTAAGTTCTACTTGACCACTAGACTGTGGATGATATGGAGATGCAATTCTATGATTAACATCATACTTAGCATGCATTTTACGAAAGGCACCATGAATAAAATGTGAACCACCATCAGTCATTAAATATCTAGGGACTCCAAATCTCAGAAAAATAACTTCTTTAAGCATCTTAATAGAGGTGTTATGATCAGCACTACTAGTTGGAATAGCTTCTACCCACTTAGTAACATAATCAACAGCAACTAAAATATGTGTATACCCATTAGAGGAAGGAAAAGGTCCCATATAATCAAAGCCCCAAACATCAAATGGTTCAATAACAAGTGAATAATTCATAGGAATTTCTTGACGCCTACTAATATTACCAATTCTTTGACATTCATCACAAGATAAGACAAACTTACGGGCATCCTTGAAGAGAGTAGGCCAATAAAAACTGGATTGCAATACCTTGTGTGTAGTTCTATCTCCAGCATGGTGTCCTCCATAGGCTTCGGAGTGACACTTGCGTAGGATCTGTTCCTGTTCATGCTCAGGTACACAATGTCTAATAACACCATCTACTCCTTCTTTATAAAGATGTGGGTGATCGCAAAAGTCATGTCTCAAATCATAGAAGAACTTTTTCTTTTGCTGGTATGTGAAACTAGGTGGTATAAATTTAGCAACAATATAATTAGGATAACCAGCATACCATGGAGCAGTTCGAGAAGCATTTATGACATTTAATTGTTCATCAGGAAAGCTATCATCAATAGGTAGTGGGTCATCAAGAACATTCTCTAACCTAGACATGTTGTCTAC
The DNA here is from genome assembly GCF_003073215.2 of Triticum urartu. NCBI lineage: Eukaryota > Viridiplantae > Streptophyta > Magnoliopsida > Poales > Poaceae > Triticum > Triticum urartu. The sequence goes on from NC_053023.1 coordinate 172,212,099, forward strand.
AACAGGATTCTCAGCTCCCTTTCTATCAATAATATGCAAATCAAATTCTTGTAGTAGGAGAACCCATCTAATAAGTCTAGGTTTATCATCTTTCTTTTCCATAAGGTATTTAATAGCAGCATGATCAGTGTGAATAATTACTTTAGAATCAACAATATAAGGTCTGAACTTATCACAAGCAAAAACAACTGCTAAAAATTCATTTTCGGTAGTAGCATAATTTCTCTGGGCATTGTCTAGAGTTTTACTAGCATATTGAATAACATTTAATTCCTTATCAACTCTTTGCCCTAGAACAACACCTACAGCATAATCACTAGCATCACACATAATTTCAATAGGTAAATTCCAATCAGGTGGTTGAACAATAGGTGCAGAAATCAAAGCTTTCTTAAGTATTTCAAATGCTTCTACACAATCATCATCAAATACAAAAGGAATATATTTTTGTAATAGGTTAGTCAGAGGCCGGGAAATTTTTGAAAAGTCCTTAATGAACCTCCTATAAAAACCGGCATGACCAAGGAAAGTTTGTATACCTTTGATGTCCTTGGGACACAACATGTTTTCAATAGCATCGACTTTAGCTTTATCAACTTCAATACCTCTTTCAGAAATTTTATGCCCCAAGAAAATACCTTCATTAACCATAAAGTGGCACTTCTCCCAATTCAAGACAAGATTAGTTTCTTCACATCTCTGTAAAACTTGATCAAGCTCGCTCAAGCAATCATCAAAATAGGATCCATAAACGGAGAAATTGTCCATGAAAACCTCACAAATCTTTTCACAAAAGTCAGAGAATATAGCCATCATGCATCTTTGAAAGGTAGCAGGTGCATTACATAAACCAAAAGGCATACATCTATAAGCAAAAGTACCGAAAGGGCAAGTAAAAGTGGTCTTTGCTTGATCATCAGCTGACACGGGTATTTGAGAGAAGCCAGAGTAACCATCTAGAAAGCAAAAATGTGTATGTTTGGATAATCTTTCTAGCATTTGATCAATGAAAGGCAAAGGGTAATGATCCTTTTTAGTAGCTTTATTTAATTTGCGGAAATCAATTACCATTCTATATCCCGTAATAATTCTTTGTGGGATCAATTCATCTTTATCATTAGGAACGACAGTAATACCTCCCTTCTTAGGGACACAATGGACAGGACTTACCCACTAACTATCAGCAACGGGATAAATTATGCCTGCCTCAAGGAGCTTTAATATTCTTACCACTTCTTTCATCTTAGGATTCAGCCGTCATTGGTGATCAATAACTGGTTTGGCATCTTTCTCCAAAATTATTTTGTGGTGACATAGAGTGGGACTAATGCCCTTAAGATCATCAAGAGTATATCCAATAGCAGCGCGGTGCTTCTTCAGAGTTTTCAATAATTTTTTCTTCCTCGTACTCTGAAAGGTTAGCACTAATAATAACAGGATATATCTTATTTTCATCAAGATAAGCATATTTAAGAGTATCATGCAATGGTTTAAGCTCAAACACGGGATCACCCTTGGCTGGAGGAGGATCCCCTAGGATTTCAACATGCAAATTGTGCTTCAGAATAGGTCCCTGTTTAAAGAATACTTCATCTATTTCCCTTCTTTCATTCATAAACATATCATTTTCATGGTCTAGCAAATATTGTTCTAAAGGATCAGTGGGAGGCACGACAATAGAAGCAAGACCAATTATTTCATCTTTACTAGGCAATTCTTCATCACGGGGTTGTTTATGAAACTTAGCAAAATTAAACTCATGAGACATATCCCCTAAACCAATAGAAACAATATCCTTATTGCAATCTATCTTGGCATTAACAGTATTCAAGAAAGGTCTACGAAATATAATGGGACAAAAGCTATCTTGTGGGGAACCAAGAACAAGAAAATCAGTAGGATATTTAACCTTCCCACACAAGACTTCAACATCTCTAACAATCCCAATTGGTGAAATAGTATCTCTATTGGCAAGCTTAATGGTAACATCGATATCTTCTATCTCAGCAGGTGCAATATCATGCATAATTTCTTTGTATAAGGAATGAGGTATTGCACTTGCACTAGCACCCATATCACATAAGCCATGATAGCAATGATCTCCTATTTTAACAGAAATAACAGGCATGCCTACAACAGGTCTATGTTTATGTTTAGTATCAGGTCTAGCAATTCTAGCAGTCTCATCACAGAAATAAATAACATGCCCATCAATATTATCAGCCAAGAGATCTTTAACCATAACAATCTTAGGTTCAACTTTAACTTGCTCCAGGGGTTTTTGTGTCCTAATATTACTTTTGTTGACTATATTTGAAACTTTAGCATGATCCTTTATTCTAACAGGGAAAGGTGGTTTCTCAACATAAGCAGTAGGAACAACAGGATCATTATAAGTGATAGTATTTTCTTCAATTTTAATAGGTGCAACTACTTTTACTTCAATGAGAGGATTATATTTAAACCACTTATCCTTAGGGAGATCAACATGAGTAGCAAAGTATTCACAAAAGGAAGCTACTATCTCAGAGCCAAGTCCATATTTAGTGCTAAATTCATGAAAAGCATCGGTATCCATAAAAGACTTAACACAATCAAACTTAGGTGTTATACCTGACTCCTTACCTTCTTCGAGGTCCCAATCTTCAGAGTTGCGTTTAATTCTTTCCAATAAATCCAATTTGAATTCAATAGTCTTCATCATAAAAGATTCAGTATAAGAAGTATCGAGCATGGAGCGATTACTGAGAGAAAGCCGAGCATAATTTTTTTGAATAATCATTTCTCTTGAGAGCTCCTGATTGGGGAATGAATATAACATTGACTTAAGCCTCCCCCAAGCTTGAGTGATGCTTTATCCTTCGCGAGGCCAAAAATTATATATGCAATTACGATCACAATGAACAAGATGCATAGGATAAAACTTCCGATGGAATTCCAATTTCAATCGCTTGTAGTCGCATGATCCCATATCATCACATAGCCTATAACATGTCGATGCATCTCCCTTCAAAGATAAAGGGAAGAATTTCTTCTTGATAACATCATCGGGCATACCTGCAAGCTTAAATAATCCACAAACTTCATCCACATAGATTAAGTGTAAATCAGGATGCAATGTTCCATCTCCTGCAAAAGGATTAGCTAGCAGTTTCTCTATCATACCCAAAGGAATTTCAAAGTAAACATTTTTAGTAGGTTCAGTAGGTTGAGGAGCAACTCTTTGCTCTACTGGTCGGGGTGAAGATACCCCGAACAAGCCCCTCAAAGGATTATGTTCCATAGTAACAAGTGACAGTAAATTTCAGCACACTATATAAATTTTCCTTACCAAATTCCACCTACCAAAGGCACTTCACTCCCCGGCAACATCACTAGAAAAGAGTCCTGATGACCCACAACTATAGGGGATCTATCGTAGCTTTTAGATAAGTCAGAGTGTCGAACCCAACGAGGAGCAGAAGGAAATGATAAGCAGTTTTCAGTAAGGTATTCTCTGCAAGCACTGAAATTATCGGTAACAGATAGTTTTGTGATAAGGTAATTTGTAACGAGTAGCAAGTAATAAAATTAAGTAAGGTGCAGCAAGATGGCCCAATCCTTTTTGTGGCAAAGGACAAGCCTGGACAAACTCTTATATGAAGTAAAGCGCTCCCGAGGACACATGGGAATTATCGTCAAGCTAGTTTTCATCACATTCATATGATTCACGTTCGGTACTTTGATAATTTGATATGTGGGTAGACCGGTGCTTGGGTGCTGTACTTACTTGGACAAGCATCCCACTTATGATTAACCCCCATTGCAAGCATCCACAACTACAACAGAAGTATTAAGGTAAACCTAACCATAGCATGAAACATACGGATCCAAATCAGCCCCTTATGAAGCAACGCATAAACTAGGGTTTATGCTTCTGTCACTCTAGCAACCCATCATCTACTTATTACTTCCCAATGTCTCCCTCTAGGAACAAACAATGGTCATGTGTCATGTAGTTGACGTTCACATGACACCACTAGAGGGATGACAACATACATCTCATCAAAATATCGAACGAATACCAAATTCACATGACTACTAATAGCAAGACTTCTCCCATGTCCCCAGGAACAAACATAACTACTCACAAAGCATATTCATGTTCATAATCAGAGGGGTATTAATATGAGTAATGGATCTGAAGATATGATCTTCCACCAAGTAAACCAACTAGCATCAACTACAAGGAGTAATCAACACTACTAGCAACCCACAGGTACCAATCTGAGGTTTTGAGACAAAGATTGGATACAAGAGATGAACTAGGGTTTGAGATGAGATGGTGCTGGTGAAGATGTTGATGGAGATTGACCCCCTCCCGATGAGAGGATCGTTGGTGATGACGATGGTGATGATTTCCCCCTCCTGGAGGGAAGTTTCCCCGGCAGAACAGCTCTGCCGGAGCCCTAGACTGGTTCCGCCAAGGTTCCGCCTCGTGGCGGCGGAGTTTCATCCTGTAAGCTTGCTTATGATTTTTTCCTCGATGAAAGACCTCATATAGCATAAGACGGGCATCAGAGGGCCACCAGGGGTCCCACGAGGCAGGGGCGTGCCTAGGGGCGGTAGGGCGCGCCCCCACCCTCGTGGCCAGGGTGTGGCCCCCCTCTGGAACTTTCTTTGCTCGATATTTTTTATATATTCTGGAATAACTTCCGTGAAGTTTTAGGACTTTTGGAGCTATGTAGAATAGGTCTCTAATATTCGCTCCTTTTCCAGCCCAGAATCCCAGCTGCCGACATTCTCCCTCTTCATGTAAACCTTGTAAAATAGGAGAGAATAGGCATAATGCAATAAACATCGATATAAAAGCATGATGCAAAATGGAGGACGTATCACACACCCAATACAATGGTAAGTTGTATAGGTGCACTAGTTCGGCGAAGAGATGGTGATACAAGTGCAATATGGATGGTAGATATAGGTTTTTATAATCTGAAACTATAAAAACAGCAAGGTAACTAATGATAAAAGTGAGCGAAAATGGTATTGCAATGCTAGGAAACAAGACCTAGGGTTCATACTTTCACTAGTGCAAGTTCTCTCAACAATAATAACATAATTGGATCATTTTACTATCCCTCAACATGCAACAAAGAGTCACTCCAAAGAAACTAATAGGAGAGAACAAACGAAGAGATTATTGTAGGGTACGAAACCACCTCAAAGTTATCCTTTCTGATCGATCTATTCAAGAGTCCGTAGTAAAATAACATGAACCTATTCTTTCCGTTCGATCTATCCTAGAGTTCATACTAGAATAACACCTTAAGACACACATCAACCCCTAATGTCACCTAGATACTCCAATGTCACCACAAGTATCCATGGGTATGATTATACGATATGCATCACACAATATCAGATTCATCTATTCAAACCAACACAAAGTACTTCAAAGAGTGCCCCAAAGTTTCTACAGGAGAGTCAAGACGAAAACGTGTGCCAACCCCTATGCATAAGTTCACAAGGTCACTGAACCCGCAAGTTGATCACCAAAACATACATAGAGTATATCACGTGAATATCCCATTGTCACCACAGATAAGCACATGCAAGACATACATCAAGTGTTCTCAAATCCTTAAAGACTCAATCCGATAAGATAACTTCAAAGGGAAAACTCAACCCATTGTCACCACAGATAAGCATGCAAGACATACATCAAGTGTTCTCAAATCCTTAAAGACTCAATCTGATAAGATAACTTCAAAGGGAAAACTCATCCATTACAAGAGAGTAGAGGGGGAGAAACATCATAAATCCAACTGAGGGTGAACTACTCCCTCCTCGTCATGGAGAGCGCCGGGATGATGAAGATGGACACCGGTGAGGGATCCCCCCTCCGGCAGGGTGCCGAAACAGGGTCCCGATTGGTTTTTGGTGGCTACAGGGGCTTGCAGCAGTAGAACTCCCGAACTAGGTTATTTTCTAGAGGTTTCTGTATTTATAGGAATTTTTGGCGTAGGTCTCATGTCAGGGGGGTCCCCGAGTCGTCCACGAGATAGGCGGGCGCACCCAGGGGAGTAGGGCGCGCCCCCACCCTCGTGGATGTCTCGGGACTCTTCTGGCCCAACTCTTTTACTCCGGGGGCTTCTTTTGGTCCATAAGAAATCATCAAAAATTGGCATGTCAATTGAACTCCGTTTGGTATTCCTTTTCTGTAAAACTCAAAAAACAAGGAAAAAACAGAAATTGGCACTGGTCTCTAGGTTAATAGGTTAGTCCCAAAAATCATATAAAATAGCATATAAATGCATGTAAAACATCCTAGATGGATAATATAATAGCATGGAATGATCAAAAATTATAGATACGTTGGAGACGTATCAAGCATCCCCAAGCTTAATTCCTGCTCGTCCTCGAGTAGGTAAATGATAAAAACAGAATTTTTGATGTGGAATGCTATCTAACATATTCATCAATGTAATCTTATTTATTGTGGCAAGAATATTCAGATCCATAATATTCAAGACAAAAGTTTAATATTGACAAAAAACAATAATACCTGAAGCATACTAACCAAGAAATTATGTCCTCTCAAAATAACATAGCCAAAGAAAGCTCATCCCTATGAAATCATATAGTTTGGCCATGCTTCTTTTTCGTCACACAAAATGCTCCCATCATGCACAACCCTGAGGACAAGCCAAGCAATTGTTTCATACTTTAGTATTCTCAAACTTTTTCAACTTTCACGCAATACATGAGCACGAGCCATGGACATAGCACTATAGGTGGAACAGAATATAATGATGGAGGTTGTGTGGATAAGACAAATAGGGAGAAAGTCTCACATCGACGTGGCTAATCAACGGGCTATGGAGATGCCCATCAATTGATGTCAATGCGAGGAGTAGGGATTGCCATGCAACAGATACACTAGAGCTATAAATGTATGAAAGCTCAACAAAATAAACTAAGTGGGTGTGCATCCAACTTGCTTGCTAACGAAGACCTAGGGCATTTTGAGGAAGCCCGTTGTTGGAATATACAAGCCAAGTTCTATAATGAAAATTCCCACTAGTATATGAAAGTGACAAAATAAGAGACTCTCTATCATGAAGATCATGGTGCTACTTTGAAGCACAAGTGTGGAAAAAGGATAGTAACATTGTCCCTTGTCTCTTTTTCTCTCATTTTTGGGGCCTTCTCTTTTTTATTTGGCCTTTCTCTTTTTTTGGGCCTTCTCCTTTTTTATTTGGCATTTCTCTTTTTTTATTTCCTCACACGGGACAATGCTCTAATAATGATGATCATCAAACTTCTATTTATTTAGAACTCAAAAATTACAACTCGATACTAGAACAAAATATGACTCTATATGAATGCCTCCGGCGGTGTACCGGGATGTGCAATGATTCAAGAGTGACATGTATAAAAAATTATGAGCGGTGGCTTTGCCACAAGTACGATGTCAACTACATGATCATGCAAGGAAATATGACAATGATGAAGCGTGTCATAATAAACGGAACGGTGGAAAGTTGCATGGCAATATATCTCAGAATGGCTATGGATATGCCATAATAGGTAGGTATTGTGGCTGTTTTAAGGAAGATATATGGAGGCTTATGTGTGATAGAGCGTATCATATCATGGGGTTTGGATGCACCGGCGAAGTTTGCACTGACGCTCAAGGTAAGAAAGGGCAATGCACGGTACCAAAGAGGCTAGCAATGATGGAAGGGTGAGAGTGTGTATAAACCATGGACTCAACATTAGTCATAAAGAACTCACATACTTATTGCAAAAATCTACAAGTCATCAAAACCAAGAACTACGTGCATGCTCCTAGGGGGATAGATTGGTAGGAAAAGACCATCGCTCGTCCCCGACCGCCACTCATAAGGAAGGCAATCAAAGAACACCTCATGCTTCAAATTTGTCACACAATGGTTACCATACATGCATGCTACGGGACTTGCAAACCTCAACACAAGTATTTCTCAATTTCACAATTACTCAACTAGCATGACTCTAATATCACCATCTTTATATCTCAAAACAATTATCAAGTATCAAACTTCTCACAGTATTCAATGCACTCTATATGAAAGTTTTTATTATACCCATCTTGGATGCCCATCATATTAGGACTAGTTTCATAACCAAAGCAAATTACCATGCTGTTCTAAAAGACTCTCAAAATACTATAAGTGAAGTATGAGATATCAATAATTTCTTTAAAATAAAACTACCGTCGCGCTCTAAAAGATATAAGTGAAGCACTAGAGCAAACGACAAACTACTTCAAAAGATATAAGTGAAGATCAATGAGTAGTTGAATAATTATGCAACTATGTGAAGACTCTCTAAAATTTAAGAATCTCAGATCTTGGTATATTATTCAAACAACAAGCAAAATAAAATAAAATAAAATGACGCTCCAAGCAAAACACATATCATGTGGTGAATAAAAATATAGCTCCAAGTAAGGTTACCGATGAACGAAGACGAAAGAGGGGATGCCATCCGGGGCATCCCCAAGCTTAGGCTCTTGGATGTCCTTGAATATTACCTTGGGGTGCCTTGGGCATCCCCAAGCTTAGGATCTTGCCACTCCTTATTCCATAGTCCATCAAATCTTTACCGAAAACTTGAAAACTTCACAGCACAAAAGTTAACAAAAAACTCGAAGCTCCGTTAGTATAAGAAAATAAATCACCACTTAGTTACTGTTGTGAACTCATTCTAAATTCATATTGGTGTAATGTCTACTGTATTCCAACTTATCTATGGTTCATACCCTCCGATACTACTCATAGATTCATCAAAATAAGCAAACAATACATAGAAAACAGAATCTGTCAAAAACAGAACTGTCTGTAGTAGTCTCGAGATTTGGAATACTTCTGTAACCACAAAAATTATGAAAAATTAGGACAACTAGGATAAAAACTATATTGATATACCGCAGTTGGAATTAGTATTTTATCGCTCTCTGGTAAAAAATATAATTATTTTCGTGAGCGCATACTTTCTGTTTTTATCAGCAAGATCAAACAACAATCACCCAAGAAGATCCTAAAGGCATTACTTGGCACTTTATTGAAACGAAAGCTATAAAACATGATTACTACAGTAGCTTCATCATGAGGACACACAAAAACAGTAGTGGTAAAAGTTGGGTTGTCTCCCAACAAGCGCTTTTCTTTATTGCCATTTTAGTTAGGCATGATAATTTCAATGATGCTCACATAAAAGATAAAAATTGAGACATAACGGGAGCAGGATGAAGCATATAACAAGCACATTTAAGTCTAACCCACTTCCTATGCATAGGGATTTTGTGAGCAAACAACTTGTGGGAACAAGAATCAACTAGCATAGGAAAGCAAAACAAGCATAACTTCAAGATTTTCAACACATAGAGGGGAAACTTGATATTATTGCAATATGTAAAAGCATATGTTACTCTCTCATAATAATTTTCAGTGGCATCATGAATGAATTCAACAATATAACCATCGCATAAAGCATTCTTTTCATGATTCATAAGCATAAAATTTTTACTACTCTCCATATAAGCAAAATTCTTCTCATTCGAAATAGTGGGAGCAAATTCAACAAAATAACTATCATGGGATTGAAAATTGAAATCAAGATGACAATTTTCACTATTATCATTATTCTCTATAGCATACGTGTCATCACAATAATCATCATAGATAGGAGGCATTATTTCATCATAGTAAATTTGCTCATCAAAACTTGGGGAACAAAAAGTATCATCTTCATCAAACATAGCATCCCCAAGCTTGTGGCTTTGCATATCATTAGCGTCATGGATATTCAAAGGATTCATACTAACAACATTGCAATCATTCTCATCATCCAAATATTTAGTGCCAAACATTTTAATACATTCTTCTTCTAACACTTGAGCACAATTTTCCTTTCCATCATTTTCACGAAAGATATTAAAAAGATGAAGCATATGAGGCAACCTCGATTCCATTTTTTGTAGTTTTCTTTTATAGACTAAACTAGTGATAAAACAAGAAACAAAAAGATTCGATTGCAAGATCTAAAGATACACCTTCAAGGACTAACCTCCCTGGCAACGGTGCCAGAAAAGAGCTTGATGTCTACTACACAACCTTCTTCTTGTAGACGTTGTTGGGCCTCCAAGTGCAGAGGTTTGTAGGACAGTAGCAAATTTCCCTCAAGTGGATGACCTAAGGTTTATCAATCCGTGGCAGGCGTAGGATGAAGATGGTTTCTCTCAAACTACCCTGCAACCAAATAACAAAGAGTCTCTTGTGTCGCCAACACACCCAATACAATGGTAAATTGTATATGTGCACTAGTTCAGCGAACAGATGGTGATACAAGTGCAATATGGATGGTAGATATAGGTTTTTATAATCTGAAATTATAAAACAACAAGGTAACTAATGATAAAAGTGAGCGAAAACGGTATTGCAATGCTAGGAAACAAGGCCTAGAGTTCATACTTTCACTAGTGCAAGTTCTCTTAACAATAATAACATAATTGGATCATATAACTATCCCTCAACATGCAACAAAGAGTCACTCCAAAGAAACTAATAGCGGAGAACAAATGAAGAGATTATTGTAGGGTACAAAACCACCTCAAAGTTATTCTTTCTGATCGATCTATTCAAGAGTCCGTAGTAAAATAACACGAAGCTATTCTTTCCATTCGATCTATCCTAGAGTTCGGACTAGAATAACACCCTAAGACACACATCAACCAAAACCCTAATGTCACCTAGATACTCCAATGTCACCACAAGTATCCATGGGTACGATTATATGATATGCATCACACAATCTCAGATTCATCTATTCAAACCAACACAAAGTACTTCAAAGAGTGGCCCAAAGTTTCTACCAGAGAGTCAAGACGAAAACGTGTGCCAACCCCTATCCATAAGTTCACAAGGTCACTGAACCCGCAAGTTGATCACCAAAACATACATCAAGTAGATCACGTGAATATCCCATTGTCACCACAGATAAGCACATGCAAGACATACATCAAGTGTTCTAAAATCCTTAAAGACTCAATCCGGTAAGATAACTTCAAAGGGAAAACTCAATCCATTACAAGAGAGTAGAGGGGGAGAAACATCATAAGATCCAACTATAATAGCAAAGCTCACGATACATCAAGATCGTGCCGAGTCAAGAACACGGGAGAGAGAGATCAAACACATAGCTACTGGTACATATCCTCAGCCCCGAGGGTGAACTACTCCCTCCTCATCATGGAGAGCGCCGAGATGATGAAGACGGCCACCGGTAAGGGATCCCCCCACCGGCAGGGTGCCGGAACAGGGTCCCGATTGGTTTTTGGTGGCTACAGGGGCTTGCGGTAGCGGAACTCCCGATCTAGGTTATTTTCTGGAGGTTTCTGTATTTATATGAATTTTTGGCGTAGGTCTCACGTCAGGGGGTCCCCGAGTCGTCCACGAGATAGGGGGCGCGCCCAGGGTGTAGGGTGTGCCCCCACCCTCGTGGATGGCTCGGGACTCTTCTGGCCCAACTCTTTTACTCCGGGGGCTTCTTTTGGTCCATAGAAAATCATAAAAAATTGGCAAGTCAATTGGACTCCATTTGGTATTCCTTTTCTGTAAAACTCAAAACACGGAAAAACAGAAACTGGCACTGGGCTCTAGGTTAATATGTTAGTCCCAAAAATTATATAAAATAGCATATAAATGCATATAAAACATCCTAGATGGATAATATAATAGCATGGAACAATCAAAAATTATAGATACGTTGGGGACGTATTAGGCTCCACCACAGTTTTAACACAGCAGTAAACCCGCCAACAAGGCAGGCACCTGCGTGGCGACGTGCAGCTTCCAGGCCAACTCAGCAAGCACCTGCGTGGTAGCATGTAGATCTTCGTGAAGACTCTGCCACCTCACCAACTAAGCATCCAACCAGCCAGCGTGCCGCTGCACGCCTAGTCAGTCTGGACGCGCGTCAGAGCAAGACGAGGCGGCGACAGATGAGACGGGCTTCCTTGTCGTCCCCGATAAAGTGAGAGGGCACGTCGCCAGTGCATTAAATGCGTTTGTCCTACGATGCCAGGCGATAGACGTGTGTACAGTATGAACTTTCCACCTCCTGTGTGCCACTGTGGCGACCCCTTTGGCTATAAAAGGAGGCCCGAGGCATACTAGAGAAGGATTCAGACTTTTTGGACCCTGCGCGCTTTGTGGATAGTCCAAGAACACTAGATAAACACAAACCAGCAGGAGTAGGGTATTACGCATCACTTGCGGACCGAACCTGGATAAATTCCCCTGTGTTGATCGTCTAAACCCGCTCTTTCCACAGCCCCGCGCCTGCCAACCGTAGAAGGGATTCCCTGTGATCCTATAGGTGTCGTTTCCCCCTACACGCGTTATGATGATGCATTACTGAGTGGGCCCAGAGATACCTCTCCGTCATACGGAGTGACAAATCCCAGTCTCGATTCGTGCCAACCCAACAGATACTTTCGAAGATACCTGTAGTGCACCTTTATAGCCACCCAGTTACGTTGTGACGTTTGGTACACCCAAATCATTCCTATGATATCCGGGAGTTGCACAATCTCATGGTCTAAGGAAGATACTTGACATTAGAAAAGCTTTAGCAAACAAACTACACGATCTTGTGCTACGCTTAGGATTGGGTCTTGTCCATCACATCATTATCCTAATGATGTGATCTCATTATCAACGACATCCAATGTCCATGGTCAGGAAACCATGACCATCTATTGATCAACGAGCTAGTTAACTAGAGGCTTACTAGGGACATATTACGATCTATGCATTCACACATGTATTACGGTTTCCGGTTAATACAATTATAGCATGAACAATAGACAATTATCATGAACAAGGAAATATAATAATAACCACTTTATTATTGCCTTTAGGGCATATTTCCAACAGTCTCCCACTTGCACTAGAGTCAATAATCTAGTTACATTGTGATGAATCGAACACCCATAGATTTCTGGTGTTGATCATGTTTTGCTCGTGGAAGAGGTTTAGTCAACGGATCTGCGACATTCAGATCTGTATGCACTTTACAAATATCTATGTCTCCATCTTGAATATATTCACGAATGGAGTTGAAGCGATGCTTGATATGCCTAGTCTTATTGTGAAACCCGGGCTCCTTGGCAAGGGCAATAGCTCCAGTGTTGTCACCGAAGAGAGTCATCGGGCCTGACACATTGGGAATAACTCCTAGGTCAGTGATGAACTCCTTCATCCAGCGTGCTTCATGTGCTGCCTCCGAAGCAGCTATGTACTTTGCTTCACATGTAGATCCTGCCACGACGCTTTGCTTGCAACTGCACCAGTTGACTGCCCCACCATTCAAAATGTACACGTATCCGGTTTGTAACTTGGAGTCATACAGATCTATGTCGAAGCTAGCATCGACTTAACCCTTTGCGACGAGCTCTTCGTCACCTCCATAAACGAGAAACATATCCTTAGTCCTTTTCAGGTACTTCGGGATATTCTTAACCGCTGTCCAGTGTTCCATACCGGGATCACTTTGGTACCTCCCTACCAAACTTACCGCAAGGTTCACATCAGGTCTGGTACACAGCATGGCATACATAATAGACCCTATGGCTGAGGCATAGGGGATGACACTCATCTTTTCTCTATCTTCTGCCGAGGTCGGGCATTGATCCGTGCTCAATCTCACACCTTGCAAAACAGGAAAGAACCCCTTCTTTGACCGATCCATATTGAACTTCTTCAATATCTTGTCAAGATATGTGCTTTGTGAAACACCAATGAGGCGTATCGATCTATCTCTATAGATCTTGATGCCTAATATGTAAGCAGCTTCTCCAAGGCCCTTCATTGAAAAACACTTATTCAAGTAGGCATTTATGCTTTCCAAAAGTTCTATATCATTTCCCATCAATAGTAAGTCATCCACATATAAAATGAGAAATGCTACCGAGCTCCCACTCACTTTCTTATAAACACAGGCTTCTCCATAAATCTGCATAAACCCAAACGCTTTGATCATTTCATCAAAGCGAATGTTCCAACTCCGAGATGCTTGCACCAGCCCATAGATGGAGCGCTGGAGCTTGCATACCTTGTCAGCATTCTTAGGATCGACGAAACCTTCCGGCTGCATCATATACAATTCTTCCTTAAGGAAACCATTAAGGAATGCCGTTTTGACGTCCATTTGCCATATCTCATAATCATAGAATGCGTCAATTGCGGAACGTGTCCTTATGGACCTAGGAAGTTCAGTAGCAACTTGATCCGAAGTTTCATGATCATCATCATTAAGTTTTTCTCTAGTCGGCGCAGGCACCACAGAAACATCTTCGTGAGCTGTGCTACTCTCCGGTTCAAGAGGCAGTACCTCATCAAGTTCTACTTTCCTCCCACTTACTTATTTCAAGAGAAACTCTTTCTCTAGAAAGGATCCATTCTTCGCAACAAAGATCTTGCCTTCGGATCTGAGGTAGAAGGTATATACCCAATAGTTTCCTTAGGGTATCCTATGAAGACGCATTTTTCCGACTTGGGTTCGAGCTTTTCAGGTTGAAGTTTCTTGACATAAGCATCACATCCCCAAACTTTCAGAAACGACAGCTTCAGTTTATTTCCAAACCATAATTCATACGGTGTTGTCTCAATGGATTTTGACGGAGCCCTATTTAAAGTGAATGCGACAGTCTCTAAAGCATAACCCCAAAATGACAGCGGTAGATCGGTAAGAGACATGTAGATCGCACCATATCCAATAGAGTGCGATTACGACATTCGGACACACCATTTCGCTAAGGTGTTCCAGGCGGCGTGAGTTGTGAAAAAATTCCACATTTCCTTAGGTGCGTGCCAAACTCGTGACTCAAGTATTCTACTCGACGATCTGATCGTAAAAAATTTATTTTCCTGTCATGTTGATTCTCTACCTCACTCTGAAATTCGTTGAACTTTTCAAAGGTCTCAGACTTGTGTTTCATTAAGTAGACATACCCATATCTACTTAAGTCATCAGTGAGGGTGAGAACATAACGATAGCCACCGCGAGCCTCAACGCTCATTGGACCGCACACATCAGTATGTATGATTTCCAATAAGTTGGTTGCTCGCTCCATTGTTCTGGAGAACAGAGTCTTGGTCATTTTGCCAATGAGGCATGGTTTGCACGTGTCAAATGATTCATAACCAAGAGACTCCAAAAGTCCATCTACATGGAGTTTCTTCATGCGTTTGACACCAATGTGACCAAGGCAGGTGCCACAAGTATGTGAGACTATCATTATCAACCTTACATCTTTGGCATTCACACTATGAATATGTGTAACATCACGTTCGAGATTAAATAGAAATAAACCATTGACCAGTGGGGCATGACCATAAAACATATCTCTCATATAAATGGAACAACCATTGTTCTTGGATTTAAATGAGTAGCCATCTCGCATTAAACGAGATCCAGATACAATGTTCATGCTCAAAGCTGGCACTAAATAACAATTATTGAGGTTTAAAACGAATCCCGTAGGTAGATGTAGAGGTAGCGTGCCGACGTCGATCACATCGACCTTGGAACCATTCCCGACGCGCCTCACCTCGTCCTTCAGCAGTCTCTGCTTATTCCGCAGCTCCTGTTTTGAGTAACAAATATGAGCAGCCGCACCAGTATAAAATACCCAGGAGCTACTACGAGCGCTAGTAAGGTACACATCAATAACATGTATATCACATATACCTTTGGCGTTGCTGGCCTTCTTATCCGCTAAGTACTTGGGGCAGTTCCGCTCCAAGTGACCATTTCCCTTGCAATAAAAGCACTGAGTCTCGGGCTTGGGTTGATTCTTTGGCTTCTTCCCGGCAACTGATTTACCGGGCGCGGCAACTCCTTTGCCGTCCTTCTTGAAGTTCTTCTTACCCTTGCCTTTCTTGAAACTAGTGGTTTTATTCACCATCAATACTTGATGTTCCTTTTTGATTTCCACCTCCGCTGATTTCAGCATTGAATATAACTCAGGAATGGACTTCTCCATCCCTTGCATATTGTAGTTCATCACAAAGCTCTTGTAGCTAGGTGGAAGCGATTGGAGGATCCTGTCAATGACCGAGTCATCTGGAAGATTAACTCCCAACTGAGAAAGCAGTTGTGCAACCCAGACATTTTGAGTATATGCTCGCTGACAGAACTGTTTTCCTCCATCTTACAACTGTAGAACTTGTCGGAGACTTCATATCTCTCGACCCGGGCATGAGCTTGGAAAACCATTTTTAGCTCTTGGAACATCTCATATGCTCTATGCTGCTCAAAACACTTTTGGAGCCCCGGTTCTAAGTTGTAAAGCATGTTGCACTGAACCAGGGAGTAATCATCAATACGCGACTGCGAGGCGTTCATAACGTCTTGAGTTGCTGGGAAAATGGGTGCGTCACCTAGCGGTGCTTCAAGGATATATGCTTTCTTGGCAACTATGAGGATAATCCTCAAGTTACGGACCCAATCCGTATAGTTGCTACCACCGTCTTTCAGCTTGGTTTTCTCTAAGAATGCGTTGAAGTCGAGGGCAACATTAGCGTGGGCCATTTGATCTACAAGACATATTGTAAAGACATTTTAGACTAAGTTCATGGTAATTAAGTTCATCTAATCAAATTATTTAATGAACTCCCACTCAGATAGACATTCCTCTAGTCATCTAAGTGATACATGACCCAAGTCGACTAGGCCGTGTCTGATCATCACGTGAGATGGACTAGTCATGAACAATGAACATATCCATGTTGATCGTATCTACTATACAACTCATGTTTGACCTTTCGGTCTCTCATGTTCCGAGGCCATGTCTGTACATGCTAGGCTCGTGAAGTCAACCTAAGTGTTTTGCATGTGTAAATCTAGCTTATACCCGTTGTATGCGAACGTTAGAATCTATCACACCCGATCATCACGTGGTGCTTCGAAACAATGAACCTTCGCAACGGTGCACAGTTAGGGGGAACACGTTTCTTGAAATTTTAGTGAGGGATCATCTTATTTATGCTACTATCGTTCTAAGCAAATAAGATGTAAACATGACAAACATCACATGCAAATCATAAAGTGACATGATATGGCCAATATCATCTTGCGCCTTTGATCTCCATCTTCAAGGTGCAGCATGATCACCATCATCACCGGCATGACAGCATGATCTCCATCATCGTGTCTTCATGAAGTTGTCTCACCAACTATTACTTCTACTACTATGACTAATGATTAGCAATAAAGTAAAGTAATTACATGGCATTTTCATTGACACACAGGTCATACAATAAATTAAGACAACTCCTATGGCTCCTGCCGGTTGTCATACTCATCAACATGCAAGTCGTGAATCCTATTACAGGAACATGATCAACCTCATACATGACATATATCGTTCATAACATCATTTTGGCCATATCACATCACATAGCATACCCTGCAAAAACAAGTTAGACGTCCTCTAATTGTTGTTGCATGTTTTACGTGGATGCTATGGGTTTCTAGAAAGAACACTACTTACCTATGCAAAAACCACAATGGTGGTATGCCAATTGCTATTTACCCTTCATAAGGACCCTTTTCATCGAATCCGATCCAACTAAAGTGGGAGAGAAAGACACCCGCTAGCCACCTTATGCATCAAGTGCATGTCAGTCGGTGGAACCAGTCTCACGTAAGCGTACGTGTATGTCGATCCGGGCCGCTTCATCCCACAATGCCGCCGAATCAAGATAAGACTAGTAACGATAGGCAAATTGAACAAATCATCACCCACAACCACTTTGTGTTCTACTCGTGCATAGACTCTACGCATAGACCTAGCTCATGATGCCACTAGGGGAACGTAGTAATAATTCAAAAAAATTCCTACGTGTCACCAAGATCAATCTAGGAGATGCTAGCAACGAGAGAGAGAGGGAGTGCATCTTCATACCCTTGAAGATCGCTAAGCGGAAGCGTTACAAAAACGCGGTTGATGGAGTCGTACTCGCGGCGATTCAAATCGCGAAAGATCCGATCAAGCGCCAAATGGACGAAGCCTCCGTGTTCAACACACATACAACCCAGGGACGTCTCCTCCTTCTTGATCCAGCAAGGGGAGAGGAGAAGTTGAGGGAGAGCTCCGGCAGCACGACGGCGTGGTGGTGGAGCTTGCAGTTCTCCGGCAGGGCTTCGCCAAGCACTACGGAGGAGGAGGAGGAGGTGTTGGACAGGGGGAGGGCTGCGCCAGGGAAGGGGTTCGGCTGCCCTCCCACCACCCCTCTATTTATAGGGTGAAGGGAGAGGGGCCCGCTGTCGGTGTCAAAACCGGCGGATCTCGGGTAGGGGGTCATGAACTGTGCGTCTAAGGTTGATGGTAACAGGAGACAGGGGACACGAAGTTTTACCCAGGTTCGGGCTTGATTGATATTGATGAATACGAGTATTACAAGAGTTAATCTACCACGAGATCGTAATGGCTAAACCCTAGAAGTCTAGCCTGTATGACTAAGGTATTGAGTATATCCTTTCCGGACTACACCCTCCGGTTTATATAGACACCGGGGGGATCTAGGGTTACATAGAGTCGGTTACATAAGATGGAATCTTCATTGTTATTCGCCAAGCTTGCCTTCCACGCCAAGGCGAGTCCTATCCGGACACGGGTACATTCTTCGGTCTTCATATCTTCACAGCCCATCAGTCCGGCCCATAGACAACAGGCCGGACGCCCGAGGACCCCTTAGTCCAGGACTCCCTCAGTAGCCCCTGAACCTGGCTTCAATGACAAGGTATCCGGTGCATAGTGATGTCTTCGGCATTGCAAGGCGGGTTCCTACTTCCGAACTCCCGAATAGTCTGCAGACGAATTGATCGTGTCCGGACCTGCAACACACACCGCACACAACCGCAGAGGGAATATAATAACACACAAGATCAATCTGCTGACAACTTTAGTAATGCGACGTCACGCCTGTCCGGTCAGAATTTCGAACCGTTTTTCGCCCCACATTTCGAAACGCGGTTGTCATTGGCACGTCTTGTCAAAGCAGAGATTGTGTCCCCTTATTATAGGATTCCCATCAACACGAGCGTGGGTAACCCAACCGTGTCGTTTACACAGCCCTTGGGAGCAGGCAAATTTTAAGGCGAATGGGGGGGGCGTTCGATATTCACCGCCCTTATAAGGAGATAAGATTCCCCTTTCTCCCCCCACGCTTTCTTCCTGCCTCTCTGTTCTTGAGCTCCAACGCCCAAGTGCTCATTCGCTCCCATTCAAACAAACACCCAATCATGTCCGGATCCGGAGCCGGCAGCAAATGGATGGCCTCCTCTGTTAAGAGGAAAAATATAGAGGAGCTCCGAGAGGCCGGATACCTAGCCAAGGAGATCATTTACCGACTTCCGGCCGAGGGACAGATCGTCCCCACCCCCGAGCCTCATGAGAGAGTGGTGTTCCTCACGCATTTTGTCCGCGGGCTAGGATTCCCTCTCCACCCGTTTGTCCGTGGACTAATGTTTTATTATGGGCTAGATTTCCATGATCTAGCCCCCAACTTTATTCTCAACATCTCGGTATTTATAGTCGTGTGCGAGGCCTTTCTCCGCATCCCACCTCATTTCGGCCTATGGCTGGAGACTTTCAATGTGAAGCCGAAGGTGGTGAGCGGTCAACAGGCAGAGTGCGGAGGAGCTATGTTGGGTAGGATGCCCAACATCACCTGCCTTGAAGGTTCTTTCGCGGAAACGGTGAAGGGGTGGGAATCAGGCTGGTTCTACATCACCGAGCCACGCGACGCCAACTGGATGGCGGCCCCCGAATTCTGATCCGGAGCTCCGATGCGGCTCACCTCCTGGCAAGAGAAGAGCCTATCCTGGGGTTCTCCGGACGAGCTGACAGGGCTCCAGACGTGTGTTCAGAACATGATATCCAACAAGATCAAGCTTGTCAATGTGATCCAGGTCATGCTCATCCGCCAGATCCTCCCGTGCCAACGCCGGACCTGCTATTTGTGGGAATTGATCCGGCCAAGCACCAGATGCTGCTAGAGCTCTTCGGCACAACGCACAAGGATATCTGGAAAGTGCTCTTCAAGGTCGGCGAGATGCCACCACCTACAACCAA
Organism: Triticum urartu; assembly: GCF_003073215.2. Taxonomy (NCBI): domain Eukaryota; kingdom Viridiplantae; phylum Streptophyta; class Magnoliopsida; order Poales; family Poaceae; genus Triticum; species Triticum urartu. The sequence continues at coordinate 172,232,269 of NC_053023.1, forward strand.
GGATCGTGTGCTTAGCTCAAAGCGCCAAGCAAATTCGGTAAGCTCTTTCACGCTCTCAAGGCGTAATCTTTACTAGCGTATTGTGAGAAAGAAGTCTAAGCTCTCCTGTCAATCTTTTCTTAGGCCTGTACGGACATAGCGAGGCGGATTAACTATCTAGCCCCGCTACCCGAAGACAAAGAGACCCCACTCCTGACGAAGATGTTGTTCCCGACGCCGTATGAAGTGCCAGAGAAGAAGACCAAGAAGGTAGCCAAGGGGACCAGGAGTGGCCTTCGTCGAAAGGATACTGCGGACCTGTCGTCTGAAGACGAGACTGACCCTCCGGTCGCCGAAGACGACGGCGAGGAGGAAGAAAACAACTCCCCCCTGAGGGGGAAGGAAGAAAAGGTTGGCCTCCACGAACCTAAAGGTGAAGGCACCCAAGAGGGGGAAGGGCTCCCTTGCGGAGAACTCCGCATGGGATGTCGATAGCAGTCTGGAACGAATGCCCCGGACCAAGCCTCGGTCTGCTTTGTAAGTACCAAAGACCTTATGCTCGTCCAAATGTATGGCCCTTCTCCTTTGCCACATTAATATGTTTAATTTATGCTATTACAGTCTGGCCTGCGATAGTTCTCCGCAATCCTCGACAGAGGGCTCGCTGGACTAAAAGAAGATGGCTAGCATGTCGCCACCACCTGCTCACTCTACCTCGCCCAAAGGCGATGACGAGGTGGTGTCGCAAAGGGCCTTTCCCAGCCAAGGGGAGGCTCCGGAAATCGTCAGGGCGGCGTCCAAGGATGACTCCACGGCCGCCGGACACATGGGGGAAGAAGCCCCCATGGGGACTGATGGTGGGGGCCGAGTTCCATTCAGCCCCCAGCCGGATATCGTTCCGGAGACCTGTGCGGCTCTGGAGTCCGGCGAACGGCCTTACCTGAAAGGAGGGGGTGTGCCTGTTCCGCTGGTAACCTCCGTCCAACCAGAGGTGCCGGATGATCTGCTGGAAGCACTGCGAGATGCTTCTATTGTAGATGAACACTGTGTCCTCATGGGTACGGTGATCAAAAAGGTTCAGTCTGCCAAAAGCGGGCTGACCGAAGCCTGCACTAGCCTTTTAACAGGCTTTGAAGTAATAATAATTGTAGAAAGAATATCACAGCATAGACAGTAGCCCCTGATGCTCTGTTCGGTGTTCGGAAAGAAAGGCCGAACAAAGGATCAAAACAATTTTCGCAGGAGTCTAATATATGATGTCTATGAAAATAAGCAGGCGTTGCCGCTGGCTATTGCCGCTCATACTACAGAAGTCTTCAAACTGAAGCGGAGCCTGGAGCGGGCCAAGGAGGAGCTCAGCCTTGTGAAGAAGCAGCTGGAGGACAACCAAGGTATGCAGTAACCTGTGCGTGTATGTTAGGAAGGATGAATACTTCGTGCTGACTAAAGTGTCATGGACTATGCTAGGGGCCACGACCGAGGTGGCGGCCTCAAGAAGGCATTAGTCGAGGCCAAGGACAAATCGGCCAAGGAACACGCTGTACGCGAAAAGCACGAGGCCCAGGTCAGCGAGGTTCAGCAAGAGCTTCAGGATGCCGTCAAGAAGTACGAGTCCCTAGAGCGTGATTCAAAGACGCAGGCGTCTGAACTTGCGAGGGCTCGCTAGAGCGCACAAGAGGCTCGAGCCGAGGCCCAGAGCGCCCTTCAGGAACTCCAGGCGGCTAAGAAGTTTGCGGCGGGTAAGTCTTTCATTATGCAAGGCAAGTCTGTGAAAGAGACGCTCCTTTTACTTACCCGAATTCGGTGCTCTACAAGAGTGTTTACGGATTTGCCGCACATCGTATCCGATGCTACTGAATTCTATCGAGCCGAGGAAGGGAGTCCGATGGAGAAGCTATTCTGGTCTCAATATATTGGGCCAGAACATCCGGTATCCTTCAGCGACCAGCTGAAATAGTTGGTTGATCTGCACAAGGCGGCCGAGCTGGCCATGAGGGGCTTGATAGTCCGGCTATGGCCTGCCGCACTGGTACCCAGCAGCTACTTCGGGCTTGTGAAGCGGCTTGTTAGTGCCTGCCCGCGGCTTGAGGTCGTAAAGTGGTCGGTCTATATTGAAGGTGCCCAGATGGCCTTTGCTAGTTGCAAAATGTGGTGGGTGAAGATGGACATCGTCGAGCTGACCAAGGGGCCGCCGAAGGGCAAGGAGCACCGTACGCCCGAGTGCTACTTTGCAGATGTCCTAGAGGGGTCTCATATTGTAGCCGCGCAGTGCGGGCAGGACGTTATTTTCAAGTGAATACAGTCGTATTTTGTCTTGTTTGATGAAAACAAATCCGCTTTGTAATATAATTTTTAGTTATGTTTTGATTGTATCCTCGTGTGTGGCCGTGTTGTATGAAATCTGAGGGTTGGCCAGTCGTCGTCTTATGCCCTCACATAGGTAGTACGGAGGTGTTCAGGGTGGTATCTAAACTATCTTCATCCAATTATATGGTCCTTGAAGGAGTTGTTTAGCGTAATGAACCATGCAACCAGACTATACGGCTTGAACGCCCTCACTTAGCCATAGGAGTTTTATAATAAAACATAGGCGCAGCCCCTGGTATACGAACCAGAGTGCTGTCAGCGTCTGATCGGGAAGTACGATCCTTCACGAAATGCGGAAAAACCTCCAACGATTTGAGACCTCCGAATAGCTGATCGGCTCTCGCCGCATCATGACAGTTAGTTTTCGGCTTTCTCTACTGAGGTGCTCATCCGGTTTAGACTAGGGCACAATCGCAGTAGTTCTCCCTTTACTACCCTAGCCGATGTAGCGGAATGTAGGGTACCAAGCACAGGAGCCGGGCAACCCAACTATTGACCAAAGACATGATTCGGATCCAATGCATATAATGCTAACTTTGGGGTGCCGAACTATACTTATAAGAAGTGTTCGGACTTGTGTTGCCGTAATGTGGGTGCTATAAAGCCCATGGAAAACATCAAAACGTACCAACGTGTACGGGTGCTACCTAATGGGTTTATCCATATGGAAACTGAAAAGAAAAAAAGGAAAAGGATAAAGGAAACAGAAAAGATGTAAATGTAAAAAGCTGGAGTCCTACAGCTCCAGCTACAAACTGTTTTCACTTTAATGTAATTAGTACATCAAGGCGCATTGATACTAGTGCAATAAGCAACATGCTATTCAACATGCAGAAACAGGGAAGAGCTGCATGTGGGTCCTGGAAGACAGGTAGAGTTATCGTTAACGGAATCACCTAAAAAGTCCCCGTATGTCTGCGCTCCTCGCCATCTTGGTGTGTTTGTCCTTCAAGAGGACCGATAACCAGACCACCTGATGGAGTTAGTGGGATTAAAACCTGAAATAAAACAAGTGAAAGTGAAAGTATGTGTGTATCCGATGTTGGTTGAGCCGTGCCATGGATCACAAGCTAGCTATGCCTCCGTCGATGCCCATGGAATTTTGAGTGCGTAGTTATGTATGCGCAGCACGCAGGCCACCGCTTGATCGGGACTGAGACGGAGGCCGGATTGCTAGTCGAGCTCCTGACGAGCCGAGCTCTCGTCCTGCAAAGTAGTCTGGACCCTCTTAAGGGTGTCCGAGGGCTCGGCAGCCAAATGAAGGTTCTGCTTGAGAAGGCCGCATTGTACTTCTGCTGCTAGGGCAGCTGTGTGCTCTTCTATGCGGAGAGAGCATTCCGTATTGCCATTTACTGTTATAACGCCGCGTGGGCCGGGCATCTTGAGCTTGAGATAAGCAAAGTGTGGCACTGCGTTGAATCGGGCAAACGCAGTTCGTCCGAGCAGTGCATGATAGCCGCTACGGAATGTGACGATATCGAAGAAAAACTCCTCACTTCGGAAGTTGTCCGGAGATCTGAAGGCATCCTCTAATGTGATTGAGCCCATACAACAGGCCTCTACGCCTAGAATGACTCCTTTAAAGGTAGTCTTTGTAGGCTTGATCCTTGATGGGTTAATGCCCATTTTTCGCACTATATCCTGATAAAGTAGATTGAGGCTGCTACCGTCATCCATAAGGACACGAGTCAGGTGGAACCCATAAATTATCGGGTCTAAGACCAGTGCCGCTGAGCCTCCGTGATGGATACTGGTTGGGTGATCCCAGCGATCAAAGGTGATCAGGCATTATGACCATGGATTGAATTTTGGGGCGACTGGCTCTATCGCGTAGACATCCCTGAGCGCACGCGTGCACTCCCTCTTGGGGATGTGGGTAGCATATATCATGTTCATCGTTTTGACCTGAGGGGGAAACTTCTTTTGTCCCCCTGTGTTCGGTTGTCGTGGATCTTCGTCATCGTCCTCGCTTTGTGATCCCTTTTCCCTGTTCTTGGTGTTTAATTTGCCGGCCTGTTCGAAAATCCAGCACTCTCTATTTGTATGATTAGGAGGCTTGTCGGGGGTGCCGTGAATCTGGCACAGACGATCAAGTATGCGGTCCAAGCTGGATGGGCCCGAATTGTTCTTTTGGAATGGCTTCTTCCGCTGACCGGACTTAGAGCATCTGAATCCAGTGTTGACCGTTGTGTCATCGGTGTTGTCACTGTTGTTTCGGCGCTTGTATCTATTGCGTTGAGACTTGTCTTTGTTGCTTTTAACTTCAGGGGTGTCGGCGTCGCTTGCATTGTTTTTGCTATGGGCCAGCCAACTGTCCTCGCCCCCACAAAAGGGGGTCATGAGTGTCGTGAGGGCTGCCATGGATTTTGGCTTTTCTTGGCCGAGGTGGCGAGCGAGCCATTTGTCGCGGATGCTATGCTTAAAAGCTGCTAGAGCTTCGACGTCCGGACAGTCGACAATTTTGTTCTTTTTAGTTAAGAACCTTGTCCAGAATTTCCTGGCGGACTCTCTGGGCTGTTGAACTATATGGCTTAAGTCATCAGCGTCCGGAGGTCGAACATATGTACCTTGGAAGTTATCGAGGAAAGCCTCTTCCAAGTCCTCCCAGCTGCCAATGGAATTTTCAGGCAGACTGTTTAGCCAATGCCGAGCTGGCCCTTTGAGTTTTAGAGGGAGGTATTTTATGGTGTGGAGGTCATCTTCACGGGCCATATGGATGTGGAGAATGAAGTCCTCGATCCATACCATGGGGTCCGTGGTTCCATCATATGATTCTATGTTCACGGGCTTGAATCCTTCTGGGAATTCGTGATCCAGGACCTCATCAGTGAAGCAATGAGGATGTGCGGGGCCTCTGTATCGGGCTGTATCGTGACGCAGCTCTGATAGAGTTCGTCTGTGGTGTTCGGCCCCCGCGTGATTGGGTTTGTCACGTCCAAATAGGTGGCCGTGGTCGCGTGTCGAGGCGCGTCCCCGTGATCCGTAGATTGATCTTGTATGTCCTGCTTTATTGTTTAGGTTCTGCCATAGGTCATATGTATGGCCATGGGCTAATTTACCTCTGCCTGAGTGATGAGGCGGGGCGGGCTGGTGTTCGGCATGAGTTGCCGTTCTGTCCCGACCACGTGGTGGTTGGTCAACCGTATTGTGCGATTGTGTTATGTACTCCGGTGCCTCCTCGTCGAACTGAGGTAGCAATTTGCGCTTTGGGTAGATTTTGGTTGGGCGCTTGAGTCCGTATTCTTCGGCTGCTAGGACATCCGTCCATTTATCATTGAGCAGATCCTGATCAGCTTGAAGCTGTTGATGCTTCTTTTTCAGGCTCCTTGCCATGGCTATTAGCTGGCGCTTGAAGCGCTCCTGCTCAAGAGGTTCCTTAGGCACGATGAAATCTTTGGTGCCGAGGCTCACCTCACCTTCGGAGAGCGGGAGGTAATTATCGTCCTCCGAATCTTCGTGCTTGGCCTATTTAACAGGGCTAACCTGCTCATCTTCCCGTTCATCTTGTTTGTTTGCTTTATCGACGGGGTCTTCATTGTCTTCGGCACCTTTCGAAGTGTCATCTTCTCCTGTGCCAGTGTTGCTGTCTTTACTATGGCGTGACTTAGAGTGGCGCCGCTAACGACGGCGCTTTGACTGTATTTTAAAAGGTTTATCCTCAACTGGGTCTTCCTTGTCGTCGCCGATGTTCTCCTTTGGTGCATCCACCATGTATATGTCATACGAGGGAGTGGTCGTCCATCGTCCGGTGAATGGCGGGTTCTGGGCCTCCTCTTCTCTGGCATCGTCGTCCATACCGTTGATGTCCTCGGAGTCGTAATCAAGTTCGTCGGTTAAATCCTCGATCCTGGCTATAAAGTGGGTGGCGGGTGGGGCGTAAAATTGTCCATCGTCAACCCCTAGTTCGAGCCGGATATAGTCCGGCTGAGGGTCCTCCGCCAAGGACAAGTTTTTTAATGAGTTCAGCATATCGCCCAAAGGCGAGTGCTGAAAGATGTCTGCAGCACTGAATTTGAAGATCGATAAACGATCAAGCTCGGCGTCCACGGGCTCGCGCAGTTCAGAACCTACGATCAGAGACGAGTTTGGCGTTCCAGTGGCACATGCCTCGTGTGAGGCCAGGTCCACGCACGGCTCCAACGCCGTGGAATCTTCAGTCTCCGAGGTGGGGTTAATCCTTCTGTCTCTGGATGGCGCGGCCTACTCTGGCTCTAGGGCCAGAGCGGTTACATGAGCGATCTCCTGGATGCGGCCCGATGACAGATTTAGGTCATGATCATCGGGGTGACCGGGAGCGGCCACCGTGGAATCGAATCCGATGAAGATCAAGTCTCCACGGATGTCCACGACGTAGTTCAAGCTCCTGAATCTGACCTGATGGCCAGGGGCGTAGCTTTCGATCTGCTCCAGATGGCCAAACGAGTTGGCCCACAGTGCGAAGCCGCCGAACACGAAGATCTGCCCGGGGAGGAAAGTTTCTCCACAGACAGCGTCATTATTGACGATTGAAGGGGCCATCGAACCTTTTAACGACATCACAGAGGAACTCTAAATGAAAGCACTAATGTCGGTGTCAAAACCGACAGATCTCGGGTAGGGGGTCCTAAACTGTGCGTCTAAGGTTGATGGTAACAGGAGACAGGGGACACGAAGTTTTACCCAGGTTCGGGCACTCTTGATGGAGGTAATACCCTACGTCCTGCTTGATTGATATTGATGAATACGAGTATTACAAGAGTTGATATACCACGATATCGTAATGGCTAAACCCTAGAAGTCTAGCCTATATGACTAAGGTATTGAGTATATCCCTTCCGGACTACACCCTCCGGTTTATATAGACACCGGGGGGTCTAGGGTTACATAGAGTCGGTTACATAAGATGGAATCTTCATTTTTATTCGCCAAGCTTGCCTTCCACGCCAAGGAGAGTCCTATCCAGACACGGGTACAGTCTTCGGTCTTCATATCTTCACAGCCCATCAGTCCGGCCCATAGACAACAGGCCGGACGCCCGAGGACCCCTTAGTCCAGGAGTCCCTCAGTCCCCCATAGATGCATCTAGAGGGGGGAGGGCAACCAAGGGGGGGACTTGCCTCCAAGTCCCCCCTTGGCCTCCCCCCTAGATGCATCTAGAGGGGGGAGGGCAGCCAAGGGGGGGGGGACTTGCCCCCAAGTTAGGTGGGAGGCACCCCCACCCCCTAGGGTTTTCAACCCTAGGCGCCTTGGGTCCTTGGGGGGTGCACCAGCCCACTAGGGGTGGTTCCCACCTTTGTTCAGCCCACTTGGCTCACCGGGGCAGGTGGCCCCACCCGGTGGACCCTCGGACACCTTTCGGTGGTCCCGGTACAATACCGATAACCCCCGAAATTATTCCGGCGACTGAAACTCGACTTCCCATATATAATTCTTCACCTCCGGACCATTACGGAACTCCTCGTGACGTCCGGGATCTCATATGAGACTCCGAGCAACCTTCGGTAACCACATACTATTTCCCATAACAACTCTAGCGTCACGAAACCTTAAGTGTGTAGACCCTACGGGTTCGGGAACCATGCAGACATGACCGAGACATCTCTCCGGCCAATAACCAACATCGGGATCTGGATACCCATGTTGTCTCCCACATGTTCCACGATGATCTCATCGGATGAACCACGATGTCGGGGATTCAATCAATCCCGTATACAATTTCCTTTGTCCATCGGTATGTTACTTGCCCGAGATACGATCGTCGGTATCTCTATACCTCGTTCGTTACCAACAAGTCTCTTTACTCGTTCCATAACGCATGATCCCGTGGCTAACTCCTTAGTCACATTGAGCTCGTTATGATGATGCATTACTGAGTGGACCCAGAGATACCTCTCTGTCATACGGAGTGACAAATCCCAGTCTCGATTTGTGCCAACCCAACAGATACTTTTGGAGATACCTGTAGTGCACCTTTATAGCCACCTAGTTATGTTGTGACATTTGGTACACCCAAAGCATTCCTACGGTACCCGAGAGTTGCACAATCTCATAGTCTAAGGAAATGATACTTGACATTAGAAAAGCTTTAGCAAACAAACTACACGATCTTGTGCTACGCTTAGGATTGGGTCTTGCCCATCACATCATTTTCCTAATGATGTGATCCCGTTATCAACAACATCCATTGTCCATGGTCAGGAAACCATGACCATCTATTGATCAACGAGCTAGTTAACTAGAGGCTTACTAGGGACATATTACGATCTATGCATTCACACATGTATTACGGTTTCTGGTTAATACAATTACAGCATGAACAATAGACAATTATCATGAACAAGGAAATTTAATAATAACCACTTTATTATTTCCTCTAGGGCATATTTCAAACAAATGGTAGATATGATTACTATGATGTGGAACGAATAGAAGAATTTGTTCCTTTTAAGGGTGCTTATGAAATTGAATCTCTGTTTGAAAAGTATGAAGATTACAATGATTCTGTTTATAGACCTGAAAATTTTGCTATACTTAAATATTGCTATGAAAATTATAAATACAATGCCGATATGGATGCCTTTATTGAGAAAGTCTCCGCTGTCCAAGAAGAGACTAATATTTTGCAGGAAACCATGGAAGAAGAAATAGATGAAACTATGAGCTCATTGGATGAAAAAGATGATGAGGAGAGCGAAGAACAAAAGGAGGAAGAGCGGATTAGCTACCCATGCCCACCTTCTAATGAGAGTAACTCTTCAACACATAGATTGTTTAATTTTCCTTCGTGCTTACTGAAGGATGTATGCTCTGATAATTACTATGATCCCTTGGATTCTTTTGAAATATCCCTTTTTGATGAACTTGATGCTTGCTATGCTTGTGGCCAAGATGACAATATGAATTATGCTTATGGAGATGAACTTGCTATAGTTCCCTATGTTAGACATGAAATTGTTGCTATTGCACCCACACATGATGGCCCTATGATCTTTTTGAATTCTCCCAACTACACTATATCGGAGAAGTTTGCTCTTATTAAGGATTATATTGATGGGTTGCCTTCTACCACTACACATGATGACTTTGACAAATATAATATGCATGTGCTTGCTGTTCCTACTTGCAATTATAATGAGAGAGGAACTACATCTCCACCTCTTTATGTTTCCAACATGATAAATTTCCAAGAAACTGCTTATGCTATGTATTGGCCTTTACTTCATGTGCTTGAATTGTTCTTTTATGACAAGTTGATGCATAGGAAGAGAGTTAGACTTCGGCATTGCATGATTTATGTTGATTTGCTCTCACTACTAAATTATAAATAATTGCTAATTAAAATTGGCTTTGATATACCATGGGATCCAGCTAGATTGATTACTTGAGCACTTTATGCCTAGCTTAATGGCGTTAAAGAAAGCACTGCCAGGGAGACAACCCGGAAGTTTTTGAGAGTCATTTTATTCTATTGTGTGCTTTTATAAAGTTTAAAAACAAAAAATATAGAGGGTAACTTAAAAATTTTCAAAAAGAAAAGTGGAAGTGAGAAGGACGGACACCGTTAGAGTGGGAGATATCCTTGTACTTCTTTATGCCCGTGGAAATATTGTGAATCTTGAATTGTAGAAACTTTTCAGCAAAAATAGTTATCCCCTTGTACAAACCCATTGTATTATAAAAATAATGTGCCAAGGTTTTCCTTTAGGATGATTAGATTGCTTGTTGGTATGTGTGGTGCAAAAACAGACACTTTGGCTGCAGTGCGTGATTTTACATTTTTTACTGGAACGCCAAAAGTTTCTGAAATTTTTACAAAGTACTAGTACTTCTAGTAGTGTTACATAAGTACGGTCGATGTTCAGATTACTACAGACTGTCCTGTTTTTGACAGATTCTGTTTTTGATGCATTGTTTTGCTTTAAACTATTATTGGGGAATGTTGCATGGGAAACAAAAAATTTCCTACGCTCACCAAGATCAATCTAGGAGATGAACATCTACGAGAGGAGAGATTGCATCTATATACCCTTGTAGATTGCTAAGCGGAAGCGTTAAGAGGCGTAGTTGATGTAGTGGAACGTCTTCGCGATCTAATCACGATCCGTCCGGCGAACTCCCGATCCAAGTGTCAAACGGACGGCACCTCCATGTTCAACACATGTATGGCTTGGTGACGCCTTCACCTCCTCGATCCAGCGAGCGATGGTGAAGTAGTAGCGTGAGTCCTCCGGCAGCACGCCGGCGTGATGGCGGCGGTGGTGGAGAAATCTCGGCAGAGCTTCGCTAAGCTGTGCGCAGAGAAGATGGACTACGAGGGAGAGGGAGGGCTGCGTCGTGGCATAGATGGGGTGCGGCTTCCCTCCTTTTACCCCTCTATATATAGGGGAAAGGAGGAGGAGGGGCGCCCTAGGGAAACCCTAGGGTGGCTTGCCCCCAAGCTAGGTGGAGGCAGCCCTAGGGGGGCGCCCCACCTCCTCTCTTGATTGTGGGAAGGGGTGAGGGGGGTGCACAACCCCTTAGTGGGCTGGTGTGCTCCCTCCCCTTGGCCCATGAGCCCCCCAAACACTTGCCTGGCCCCCTTGAAACCCCTTCCGGTTCTCCTGGTCATAACCTGGTACCCCCGGAACACTTCCAGACTCTGATTCCCTTCGTCCTATATATCGATCTTCACCTCTGGACCATTTTGGAGTTCCTCGTCATGTCCGAGATCTCATCTAGGACTCCGAACAACCTTCGGTTACCACCATAACAACTCAGCTATACTTATATCATCACCAAACGGTAAGTGTGTAGACCTACGGGTTCGAGAACTATGCAGACATGACCGAGACACCTCTACGGTCAATAACCAATAGCGGCATCTGGATGTCCATATTGGTTCCTACATGTTCTACGAAGATCTTTATTGGTTGAACCTCGATGTCAACGATTCAGATAATCCTGTATGTAGTTACCTTTGTCTATCGATATGTTACTTGCCCGAGATTTGATCATTGGCATCACCGTACCTAGTTCAATATTGTTACCTACATGTCTTTTTAGTCGTTTTGTAATACAAGAACCCGTGGATAACCCATTAGTCACATTGCTTGCAAGCTCATTGTGATGATGTATTACCGAGTCGGCCCTGAGATACCTCTCCGTCACATGGAGTGACAAATCCCAGTCTTGATCCATGCCAACTCAATAGACACCCTCGGAGATACCTGTAGAGCACATTTGTAGTCACCCAGTTACGTTGCGATGTTTGGTAGACACAAGGTACTCCTCCGGTGTTAGTGAGTTGCATGATCTCATGGTCATAGAAACATATACTTGACATGCAGAAAATGATAGCAATAAACTTGACACGGTCATATGCTACATTCATAATTAGGGTCTTGTCCAGCACATCATTCTCCTAATGATGTGATCCCGTTATCAAATGACAACTCATGTCTATGGCTAGGAAACCATAGCCATGTTTGATCAACGAGCTAGTCTGGTAGAGGCTCACTAGGGACATGTTGTTGTCTACACTACAAAAAAAATACACTTCCGTGATGATACGTGTTTGTCACAGTAGGTCGCTTTTTTGTCATGCATGTACATCCATGACAAATTTATGATAGAATCAAGATAGTCATACCTGTGCTGTCGTAGAAGTGTTCCATGACATTACCAAAATTATCATCACGGAAGTGTCCACTTCCATGACGATAAATCGCGCGTCACGGAAGTGCTTTCGTCAAGGGTGACCGACACGTGGCATCCACCATAACGGAATGCCATTAAGCTATCGGGTCGGGTTTTGGATCTGATAACCCGTTAACAGCCCCGACCAATGGGGATTTTCCACGTCTAAAATCATCATTGGCTGGAGGAAACACATGTCGGCTCATCGTCGGGACAGATGTCATCCACTCATTGGATAGAAGGCACCTATGATACGTTGACACGTGGCACGGCCCAACAGAGGCCAATTCCTATGAAAAGGCCGGCCCGTTTGACTTGGTCAAAAGGTGGCGGGCCGGCCCATGGAAAGCCTGTTAACGGCCTGTTCGCATATAGCCCATTTACAGCCCGCTAACCCAAGGCCCGTTACGCCCTATCTGAATTAGGCCCAGTAGCGTCATCTGGGCCATCCAATATGATTCCAGCCCGTTTTCACTTCTAGCCCAAGTATGGTCCATGACGTCTTTTGGCCCATATGAGGCCCTATGTAACTCTTGGCCTATTAACGGCCCATGGTGAAACTGGCCCGTAATGAACAGTGTATCACTTTACACCCATTAACGGCCCGTGGTGAAACTGGCCCATAATGAACAGTGTATCACTTTATACCCATTAATGGCCCGTTATTCCGTTGGGCCGTCTCCAGCCCATGTTATCTTTCAGCCTTCTCAGAGCCCATTTACTCTTGGGCTCATTTCCAGCATTCGTTTACTTACGGCCCGTTACTGTCATTTTCTGCTTGTGGGCCAAATTCAGCCCGTTGTTACAGTTGGCCCGTTTGTGGTCCGTTAATATGTTGGGCCATTTTCATAGCGTCATCAAATACGGCTTATTAATGATGGCCCATTATGGTCGGCCCATGAACGGGCGATTCCAACCCTAGTCCGTTTACGGCTAGAATGCGGTCTATTTGGCCCATGTTTGGCCAATCGATCATACGGCTCGTATAAGGCCCATTGATGATACGGCCCGTAGAAGGCCCATTGATGATACGGCCCGTAGAAGGCCCACTGTTTCTACGGCCCGTAGAAGGCCCACTGTTTATACGGACCATAGAAGGCCCACTGTTTCTACGGCCCGTAGGAGGCCCAGTGTCAGTACAGTAAATATTAGCCCATGGTTATTGTGGCCTAGTTTTAAAAAATAGGTTATTGCAGCCACTAGCAAACCGCAGAAAAAGAACTGCACTGACTACAAGCAAACAAATAAACAAGACAACAAGGAAATAAATATGCAAGGAACTTACACTAGGCTATCACGGCTATTACACATATTACATCCACTGGGCATCAAAGTTCGCCACCAGTGCAAATATAGGGAACACAGCAGCATATAAACGCCGTAGCAAAACAAGTTCAGAACTGAAACCACTTCAGAAGAGCTCAAGAAACAATATCCTGGGTACCCATAATGCTGGCAAGATGCTTAGCAAGCTTATTAACTTTCTCTTGTTTGGCGCTTAAGTCCTCCAGCGCTTGCTGTTGCACCAGAAAGTATGCATCTGAATTCTGCAGGGACTTCCTCAGTCCTTCGGCTTCCTGTTGCATAACATCTGATCGATGCCTTTCAACTTGAAGTTGAGACTCAAGAAGCCAAACTGATTCAGGCAATGAGTTCGAAGAGCTGGTGCCAGCAGTGGTAGCCAGTAACTCGAACACTACATCAAGACAGGACTTTGGGGTTGTCTCAGTGTCTTCAATATAGTTTTTATCAGCTTTCTTGGAGACCAACATGGATGTCTCACTATCTTGAACCTTATCTGCATTACTTCCTTTACCATTGCATAACAGGGTACTCTTCTCCAATATTTTATCCGTGTTCTAAAAGAGGAACAAACAAACACATCTCAGGTTTACAATGTAGTATATGAAACTCATTTTGGTAAAGCAGTTCAGTAGTAAGGTGGACAGGATAACAGCATGAAACAAACATATATCTATGTAGTATGGTCACTGTATGGTCTATATCATTCTAGTTTATGTTGCCAAGATAGATACAGTTCGAATCATATCTATTTAAGACAAAGCAGCATAGACAGAATATAAGTGTGGGAAACTACACAGCAATAACAACACTTGTAATGTGCATGGCATGAGAACATAACTGTTTATTCAATTGAAACTGAAATCAACATAGAGCAAGTTACAACAGCAAACAGCCAAACACGTTGAAGAAACAGGTTTAAAACATACCTGTTGCGCCACTGGAGTTTCAATTGCATCCTTCAAATTTGAAATTAGTTGGTATCAGTAAATACAGTGATGCAAGAGCAAAGTAGTATGAACCATAGCTACGGAACCTGACCTGAGAACAATTCTTCTTCTGCTTTAAGCGTTGACTTCGGGTTCGGAGTGGTGGTCCTCGTGATTTGGGCACTATAGTTGCCTTACTAACTGCTCGTGTTTGGGTGCTCTATGGTGGAGACGGTGCTGTGTCAAAGGGAACTGGGTGTCTATTTGTTGGGGTTGGGGTTAGAAGGGGTGTAGCTGGTTCTCTGTCCAACTGGGTAGGGGTACAATCTGCATGAGTGTGGGTTATGTGTGGTGGGGCTGGTTCTTGGGCAAGTACAACCGTGGTTCTATCTGCATCGACAGGTAGCACGATCTTTTCTGAAGACCGTGTTTTTACTCCCACAGATACTGCCATCACTCCCTCCAATTGAAATGGCTGATAAACAAGAAAAGTAATTGAATGTACAGACATTGTAAGATAGATAGGTGCAATGGATAGTAGGGAAGAAAACAGGGCATGAAATAATTCACATTTATGTTGTCTAAGCAAACAGAATAACATGACATAATTTCACATATATGATGGCTAATTAAACAGGATAGCATCACACAATTTCACATGTATGATGGCTAACTAAACAGGATAGAATGACATACTTCAAAATATGATGACTATGTAAACAGGATGACATGATATAACTATACGATGTGTCTATTAAAGTGGTTGGCATGCCAAAAATCACAAACATGCCGTCGATGGAAACATGATGGCATGATATAATTCACGGATAGAATGACATAATTTAAATATGATGACTATGTAAACAGGATGAGATGATATAACTATATTATGTCTTTAGGAAATTGGGTTGGCATGCCATAATTCAGATACATGTTGTCTATGTAAACATCATGACATGACATAATTCAAATATATGATTTATATACTAAGGAAGTGAGCAGAGGGCAATCGCATATATGATGTGTCAACTAAGGAGATGGCATTCAATATTGTGTATATGATGTAAAAACTAAGCATTGCAATACAACATATGCATTATATGAGTAATATAACCCTGCCAAGTTTGAGCATACACCTCAGGGGGATAATAGGACTGGTCATCTGCCTCTGAATCCTCCTCTGAAGAGCTATCTGTAACCAGCAAGATATCTGCTTCAGCAGGTAGCATTGTCTGCTCTGAAGACCTTGTTTTCACTCCAGATTTCTCCATCACCAATTCAAATGGCTGATGCACAGGAAGAGAAGTTGAATATACAAACATTGTCGACAAAAGCAATGAGAAATACAAAAAAGGACGGCATGATATAATTCACATATATGACGCTTGCCTAAACAACATGGCATTGCATAATTCACATACATAATGCCTTGCAACAAGATAACATTGCATAATTCACATATATAATGTCTTGCAACAAGATGGCATTGCATAATTCACATATATGGTAATTAGACACTAAACAGGTGGCATTCACACAAAGCATGTCTAAACTAAGCAAATGACATAGCAATGCGAGATACCATACGCACGATATGAGCAACATAACCCTGCCAAGTTCGGGCATGCATCTCAGGGGGGGGGGGAATATGACTGGTCATCTGTCTCTGAATCCTCCTCTGAGGAGCTATCGGTAACCAGAAAGACATGCGCTTCGTCAGATAGCATTGTCTGCTTTGAAGACCTTGTTTCCACTCCAGATTTTTCCATGACCGTGCCAAATGGCTGATGCACAGGAAGAGTAATTGAATGTACTAAAATTGTTGACAAATTTAACACATAATAAAAAATGATGGCATGATATAATTCACATATAAGATGACTGGCTAACCAGGGTGGCATTGCAAAATTCACATATATGATGCCTGGCTAGATAAGATGGCATTGCATGATTCACATATACGATAAAGAAACTAAACAGATGGCATTGACACAAAGCATGTCTAAACTAAGTAGATGACATCTTTAATGTATATAGTAAGCAATGCAAGGCACCATATGCATGATATTACCAACATCAGCATGCCAAGTTAGAGCGAAGACCTCATGGGGTAAATAGGAGCGGTCTTCTCCTTCTGAATCCCCCTCATAATAGTTATCTTCCTCTTGATTACGATTCGAAATGGGTGGAGGGGGGCTGCCTTTGCGCCCACCATGGAATGACGTCTGCATGAAATTTTATTGCCACGCAAGGCTCGTCTCTTTTGCTCTACATGATCAGTTCCACTGTGTACAATAACTGGCATGCATAGGAATAAAACATAGTGAGATTATGTAAGGAGTGCATGCACAAATCCAGAGTGGTGGTAGCAAACTGTGGATAGACCCAAAACCAATGATAGCAGGCAGATAATAGCTTTAGTTAAAAAATAAAGATAATGGCTCCTTTAATGTTTGTTTGCACCCAACATGAAACTCATAGTAGACACCATAGATTAACTAGATAGTAGACATATAGTAATGATTGCTGCCCCAATATGTACCCCACAACCATTTAAAAACTCAAGTTTCAGCATTAGTTTGGACCTGACTCGGAGTCTAATAGGTGAACACGACGATAAATGTAGCATGTCATCATATTAAGCGACGCATAACGTAAGCAGACACGGAAGAGTGCGACCTCTCTTGCGGACCCGTGTAGTCCTCATGGTCATCTGCTTAGTTGATGATGGTAATGCAGTTGCTGTGGCTGCCAGCGGCGGGGAAGAAGATCTGAGGCGGTGAAAGACAGTCTGGAGAGCGGATCCCTGCTGTGGTGAACCCTTCCGTCGTTGGAGCAGCTGAGCTGGGGTGGAACACAGCGCCGCAGGAGCAGGACAAACCACACAAGGTTTTCTTCGACACATATCTGTAACAGAAGTAATTGAGTAAGGGCTTGTTTGAATTTGAGGATTCTAACAATGCAGGGATAGGAAATAGACAGGAATAGGATATGAATGCACGTGCAAAACAAAGAATTTAAAAACACAGGATTTCTGCCAATTTGGGTGTTTGATTCACAACAATTGGAAGATCACAGGATGCAAAAAAGCATGGTGAGATTAAGTCAAACCACAAGAAAATGTACGGTTATAATGCTATTATGCTACTATCTCTTAGTCTTGTGCTTGATGAATAGGAATATGAAAAGGAGGAGAAGTGGAAATTAGAATTCCTACGGTTTTTCTTTCAAGGAGACACTAAAGGAACAAATCCTACAGTTCTCCTTTGCTCCATTCCTTTGCACCAAATTCATGAAAAGTAGTACCATAGGAAACTTTCCAATTCCGATGTTTTTCATTCACTTTTCCTTTCAAGCACTGGCGATTCTAGTAGGCAGGCTTGAGCAAGGAAAATCCTACACTAAAAAATGTTTTTGTGCTACTTCTATTACTTTGGACCCAGGCCACTGCCATACTAGCTCAACTCCCAGGCCCATCGACAAATGCACAGCTCAAACGCGCAGAGATAAATAATGATGGCGTTCAAGAGAGTCCATCACGGATAGCTAAGTTGCCTGGTACCTCACTGCTTGTCATATAGTAGGATAAAATAATCGTATTTCCCGTTACTACAAGTGCTCAGTGGACAATATATATATATATAACATGTAGAGTAAAAAAGAGATGCAACAAGTGTACAACCTCTTTGGCGAAGCCATGTCGATCTCAGCGTGATTGGGTTGGCCGGTGAGGATGCTCCGGCTGACTTGGCTGTCGGAGGAGGGGAAGAAGATCTTAGGCATCTGGAGATGGAGCCCGAGGTACTGCTCCGCTATGATGGAGGTTTTCATCGTTGGAGCAGCTCCAGTGAGTTGTACGACGCCGAGGCTGAAGCAGGACAATAGAGACAACGAACAACGTTAACCTGAGTGGAATTCTAATAGCATCTCCAATACATGACGTAAAATACATAACCACAAAGTGCTAGATGTAAAATACATCAACCGCTCATCTCTGAACTTAACTGTCAAAACTGAATTTAATTGTCAAAACTGAACTTAACTGTCGAAACTAAACTTAACTGTCGAAACTGAATTTTGCTATTGAAACTGAATTTAGCTGTCAAAACTGAACGCACTAGCAAGGTGAGGCTACACGTCGGTCGACTGACTTTTTCATCTCTGGTCAGTCGATTTTGCAGCCGTTGGATACGAAATCAAGGGTCTGCGGTTCATCTTCAACCTCCACCCCCCTGGGCCGGCCAAACAGCAGCCCCCCGCCGCCCGCGGCCGGCGGTGCGCCGCCCCGCCCACCCTGAAAACACTCCCCACCGCCGGTCCGCTGCCGCCCCAGCCATCCCCCTAGCCCCCCCCCCCCCGTGCTGAGCTTTTTCTCCGGCGATCCCCGCACCACCGCCCCGCCAACGCCCCGCCACCGCCGGCGACCACCGCCCCCATCCTGAACCCTAAGATAGATAGTGGGGTACCTCTCCGACGAGCCCCCCTCCCCGCTGCGGCTGGTTCTTCCTTCACCCCGGCGGCATCGGAGTGAAGTGTAGCTAAATCGGAGCAGCATCGCAAGCAAGAGCAAGAGCGAGCGCAGCAGCGCGAGCAAGAGCAATAGCAAGAGCAGACCAGGCAGGGGACCGAGAGCAAGAGTAGAGCAGCAGCGCGAGCGAGAGCTAAAGCAGCAGTAGGTCCTACTGATGTGGACGTCGCCGCCAAGGGAGCGACGCCGTGGTGGAAGTGGCCGGCGACGCCACCGTGGATGGAGCAGTGCCGTGTCGGCTCAGGACCGAGCGCCGGCAGCACCGTGATATCGAATCAAGAAGAAAATGCCACGATTAGTGTACAACCTCTTTGGTGGCGCCGATTAGGCCGCAGCTTCATCTGAGGAAATGGTGATGATGATGCTCTTCCGGTGGTGCAGGTGAAGATGGCGGTGTGGGAATGGAGGTGGTGCGAAAGACGAGGGGAATGTCGGGGTAGCTCCTTGGAGGTGGAGGACGGGGTGGCTGAACTGGCGGGACGATGAGATCGATGACGGATCCTCATCCGGTACGGTGGATGAGGGACGTCGAGGTGTTGCTATGGACGACGTCGTCGGGGAAGAGGCTCTGGCTGGGTGGCGGACGGAGCAGGGTGTGGGGTTTCGTCGCGGGTTTTCGCGGCCTTGGTGTACAAATGGGTGGGCGGATGGGATGGCAGTGGGGAACCATGGCTTAGAGACGCGCTTGTCCGAAATGTGGGGTAAGTTACGAAAGTGCCCCCACCGATTTGAGGCGGTTCTTTCGGTTCAGGGGTACCACTGGCATTTCGCGTGTCGGGATTTCACAGGAGGTGGGAGTTTTCGCACGCGTTGTAATTTCGGAATAGCAAGGCGCGGGTTGCGATGGAGGGAGTTGTCGGAGCACAATGAGACAATATTTCGGGCAAACAAGGCGTGGGTTGAAGAGGCGGGAGTTTCGCAGCGCGATAGACAGAGACGCTAGCTTGAATTTTCGGCATAACAAGGCGCGGCTTGAAATTTCGGAAGAACAAGCTTAGCGTGTACCCAAAAAAAGACAATTTGCACCTCAACACGCACAACACACACACAAACACCATTTAGACTAGAGTAAGGTACACATGCATTGCATGCATGAGATTTGGCAACCAAATTATGAATAAATGCCACATTATAGCATGCAAGCTTTGAGTCATATATGCATGATGTAGATGTTCGTTTAATTCTTATAGTTCATTTCATTCAAAATCATCTAGTTTTTATAAGAAAGCTAATCTATTTTAAGATTCATGGAATTGTGCGTTGTAAGACATAAAGTAAAAACAAATGATGGCAAATCATGTAGAAAAACATTTGGGCAATTCTGATACGGAAGATTCTAGAACAAATAAGAAGTGCTTGTGTTTTGATGTTTGTGCATTATGCTTAAGTTCAACCATGGAGTCTTCTAGATTATACATGTGGCGAAATTTGGTGGAATCTAGATGATATCCAACGGCCAGTAGTGGTCAAATTTGCCATCTCTGAACCATCAGATTCGCCTCGTCCAACGACATCTTTCAAACTTAAAGTTACCCACACACAATAAAAAAATATATAAAATATAATATACATAGGGGTATAGATATAGATATGTGATGCAAAAGCCGCCCATCATCTCCAATTAGAATAGTGTGTTCATGCACGGATGCGACGTGGCCAAATGATGTCTGCCATCGGTATCTCAAATTCAAATCAGTCTGACCTTGTTCAATGTGTATACATTACAACATGCTCGTTTCCAAACCACACCGCGCAGATCTCCGTTATATTCATGCATGCATGGGTTTCAAACATCAGGATCTCTTATTCAAATATTTGAATTCAACTTTACATTGATTGTCACCTCACCTATTCAGCTATTCTTTTACACCCACACAGTAGTCTTCTCTTTATAATTGTACCACTAACTTTCTCTTGTGCATGCATGCACACACACTACCAGTCGGCATTATCCATCGCACGCATGCAATCTTTTTCTTCAGGTCGGTCTCCCATGAAGGCACACACCAACACACATCCCCCTCTCCATCATATCGGGCATTCTTTATCTCTCACGCGTGCATGCGCAACGATCAATGTTCCTCTATGGATGTGTGTATATAGCTAGGTCTTTCATAGTTTTCCACACAAACTGATCAATCGATATATCCAGTGAGGTCTCACCCTATTTCCCACGTCCACATCGATCAATCTATACCTCTCTATATAGGATTAACATATATAGATAATACACCCACATTAATTATGTATCCAACGTCCCCCTCTCATCATCCATGCCTTTAGCTTCATCTCTAAGACGCGTATACAATGGTGAAGACAGGGGCAGTAAGGGCCCTGCCCCCCTCCCCCCTAACATCACTATATATCAAGGCTAATATGAATGTGATCATTAGACAATTGCTGCTAAAAATGGTTTAAGTTCATCAATTGACCCTCCTCGTAAAGGATTAGCAATGCTTGGCCCCCTAGCTCATTTATTTTTCATGGCTCCGCCACTGCGCGCATCAGCGCACGTGTTCGCCCCTGCTCTCTAAATATCGATCTCGCACTTGTGCATTCCTTCATAGTCTCCCTCCACTCGACCCCTCGCACCATCTTCTAGCCCCCCACCGGATTTTGCCACATGTACAATCTAGGAGACTCCATTGTTGAACTTAAGCATAATGCACAAACCTCAAAACAATAGTGGTTCTCTTTTGTTCTAGAACCTTCCGTATCATAACTGCACAAACTTTTTTCTAGTTGAATTGCCATTATTTGTTTTTACTTTATGGTTTACAACGCACAATTCCATGAATCATAAAATAGATTAAGGGCTTCTTTGATTCAAAGGATTCTCAAAGGAATTTTGGAGGATTCTAATCATTAGGAATTTTTCCTATCTTGGTTGTTTGATTCGTAAGATTGTAAACCATAGGGATTTTTCCATATGATTCATTTGCACTCGATTTCATAGGAAACATCCCATCCACTCAAACCTATTTGAAAGAATTCTGCGTTTTTCCTATGCACAATCAAACACTCGTACAATCCTGTAGGATTCAAGACGACATTCCACAATAATCCCATGTTTTTCCTATTCCCGCGTTCTTAGCTTTTTTATAAAAACTAATTGATTTTGAATGAGATGAACTATAAGAATTAAACGAAGGGCTACATCAGGCATATATGACTCAGAGCTTACATGCTATAGTGTGGTATTTATTCATAATTTGGTTGCAAAATCTGATGCGTGCAATGCATGTGTACCTAACTAGTACTTCGAGTATGTGCAAAACACGTAAATTAGAATACCAATGGCACGCTACACAGTGTCTCTCTTACAGTTCATGAAGCCATGTGGCACATGTGTAGGCGTTGTCGCGACCTCCTTGCGTGGATTGATCACAGTGACGTGCTGCTGGTTCCAGAAGAATGTACTCGTCCTCCCTGAGCCATACTGGCGGTACATGCACGAAGCGAAGATGTGCACGCACGCCATGCACGCACTCATTCCTCGCACGCACACGCGGGTACACGGGCGGATGCAATTTTGTACCAAGATCCACCCCATGTGATAATTTGACGCGTGTAAAGTCGTCCACTTCCTTGATGGTCAATTAATACAGCGCATGCAAATTGAGTGGACGTGAGGGCGGAAGAAGGACATTATTACTCCACTGTGCGCATGCGAGTAGTTAAATCGTGGGTTGCTAGTAGTACTTCCATTGGTCTCCTTTGTATTTTGTGCCAATTTTTGATAGTAACATAATATTTACGCATTTGAGCAGTGTAGTACTTGAAATTTATGTTCCGCTAAACTCATCGGGAGCCGTTTCGGGCCTTGAAACCAAAACCATCAATTAATCTTTACCTTGTTCCCATCACATTTGAAAGCCTCCTCACACCTACTAGTAGTACGTACCAAACCTGAACGTGTTCCCACTATGCAGGTATTAGTACTAGTGCTAGTACTTAGGTTATAAAAAGGGGAACTACCTAACCAATAATCACTCTACCTTTCCTCCTCATAAGTGCTTCTTCTTCGTCCGTCGTTGCCATGGCCGGTGAGCAGAGCTCTAGGTCGAGAACTACTCGTAACAAGGGAGCGACAACCAAGGCTGCGGAAAAAAAGAGAGGGCTCGCCGCCATGTAGAGACCTCGAAAGATCTCTCACGGGCAGGCGATGGCTCCCAGGAGCGCCCTAGCCGCGGAGGTGAACATGCCGAGCCAGCGGAGTTGGAGTCGTTATCCCTCGATGGCATGCCCGATTAGCTCAATAAGCAGAAGGAGTTCATCCAAGGCTTGATGGAATTGCTGAAGGAGAGCCTCGACGACATGCCCACTAGGCTCAATCAGCAGGGGGAGTTGACCGCCGGCTTGGTGATGCTGCTGAAGAAGAGCATTGCCTCGGAGAAGAAGGCGACCAGCGAAATCCTGCGACTTCGAGAGGACAATGCGAAGCTCTGCCACGAGATCGGCCTGTTGAAGGAGAAGAACGCCGGCTGGAAGAAGCTGCATGAGAATAGTACTTCCTCGATGAAGATGCTGCAGGCCCTCGCCATGGAACAGAAGGAAGAGTTGGCGATGCTCCGCATCGAGCACCCGGCTGCTGTCAAGGTACGTAATATGGCCGTGGAACAGATGATGAAGGCTCGCGTCGAGAAATGCCGCGTCATGGACACAATGATGAAGATGGCAGAGGAGACGCGCAAGGAGATGGAGGTCGTGGAGGCGATGAAGAAGCAGTTACGACTCCGCGGCGAATTAGATCATTTGGGATGATAATCTTCGTTCTTCGTTTGCTCCTGTGTTCCATCTTTTGCTTCGGGTGTTTCGCCGCATGTGTCACGTTCTCTGCGAGGCATGAATAGAACAATGTTCTTTTTTTGAGGGAATGAATAGAACAATGCTAACAATGAGATAACTAGCAAATTAGATCATTTTTTATCGCCATTTGGCACTGGGCTGCCATGTTTCGTGCTCCTCCGTCGCAGTACTACTCCAGTGGAAAACTTGAGTATACCGCACGGTTCTTTGCTCCTCCTCGATCAGGTCGTCGGCGCATTTATACGAGTAGTCAAATCACAAGGCCCTACCTTCCAGCAGTAATGAGCCGTCAAATCACAAAGGCCCTCGCCTCTCGTGAAACCGACCAAGCTAGACTGCCCCGCCCTCTAGCCTTTTAAAAAATGTATACTTTTGTACAGCAATAGTATCGATGGATTGCGCCATGGAGCAAAACTTGAAATTAAAAAAAGGTGGTACATATAGAGAGCGCTTGTCGCCAAATTATGCATATAGTACTATTAAAAAGGCTAGTCACAATAATGGTGTCCAGCACAACCCACCCCTCAAATAAAACTAAGAGGGTGCTTGGATACGTGTTATTCCCATGACTAAAAGTAGTGGGACTAAAACATGCTAGCCTCACCCATGCTTGGATCCAAATACTAAAAAGACTAAAATCAAGTTAATGAGCATTTATTATCCTCCAAACCCTCCAATCCAGAACTCGCCTGTGTTAAAGGAGAGGAGTTAAATGAGTAGAGAGAGGACTAATCCACATTTTAGTAGGGGTACCCCTGACTAAAAAAATTTAGTCCCAAGACTAGTTTTAGCCCCTCTTTAGTCAGGGGTGCTTGGAACTTTAGCCTCTTAAGGAGACTATTTTTAGTCAGACTAAAATAAGTCCCTTGGATCCAAGCACCCTCTAAGCATCCTGGAATTCTTTGACAAAACTAAGCACCCTGAAATTCTTTGACAACTAAACTGCTGGCTATATGATGTTGGCCATATATATTGTACGTATATAATGTGAAGAAACGAGTGGTAGTACTATACCAACTAAAAGATGAAATGTAAGAAATACTAGTATGTACGTACTGAAGAGTTAAAGTAACGAGAAGAAACATAACATAGTTCTGCTGGGGGCTCAGCACAACACACCCCTCAAATTAAATTAAGCACACCTGAAATTAAACTTTGCAACTATTCCGGTAGACACTGCATTAGAATCACCATGAGCAACGACACTGCCACCTTACTCGGAGTCCTCGTCCACGTCCTCGACTTCGTCCTTGTCCCTCTTCCTCTTGGTGAAAGCACAAGTGCTCCCTAGGTGGTTTTGATAATTGATGACAACATATCTCTTGTTGGACTAACATTTCGATCTAGCATGTTTCAGATAAGTTCAACAATGGAGTGGCATGGACTAAAGGTTGTGGGAACTCCTTCAAGATGCTAAGGACAAAGGATTAGCTAAAGCTTCAAGCTCAAGATTCCCCATTTTACATTTTAGTGATCCAAGATCACATTGAGTCTTTAGGAAAAGCCAATACTATCAAGGAGGGATGAGGTGTTGCTTAATGAAACTCTTGCTTCATGTGCTTAGTGATATGCTCCAAAACCCTCAACTAGTTTCCCATATCCACATATGACCTAAACCCTAAGCCAAACTCGGTCCTACCGATTCTTCCTATCCGGCGCCACCGAGTTTTCATTTGTCATAAGCCACTGCCAAACCCTAGCAATTCGGTCCTACCGATAGGGATCTCGGTCTCACCGAGATGGGATTGCAAACTCTCTGTTACCTATTGCAATATTCTCGGTCCCACCCGAGATATGCAATCGGTCTCACCGAGATTGCAATGTAAATTCAGTGTTTCCTTTTTGTAACTTTTCGGTCTCACCGAAAGAGCAAATCGGTCCCACCGAGTTTGCCTGACCAACTCTCTGGTTAGCTAATTACCAAACTCGGTCTCACCGAGTTTGTGTAATCGGTCTCACCGAGATTACGTTATGCCCAAACCCTAACCATATCGGTCCTACCGAGTTGCATGTCAGTCCCACCGAAAATCTCTAACTGTCACTAGGTTTACATTTTTGGTCCGACCGAGTTTGTTGATTCGGTCCCACTAAAATTGGAAAACTGTGTAACGGTTGGATTTTGTGTGGAGGCTATATATACCCCTCCACCTCCTCTTCATTCGAAGAGAGAGCTATCAGAACGCATACACCATTCCAACTCATATGTTCTGAGAGAGAACCACCTACTCATGTGTTGAGACCAAGATATTCCATTCCTACAATATGAATCTTGATCTCTAGCCTTCCCAAGTTGCTTTCCACTCAAATCTTCTTTCCACCAAATCCAAATCCTATGAGAGAGAGTTGAGTGTTGGGGAGACTATCATTTGAAGCACAAGAGCAAGGAGTTCATTACCTACACACCATTTGTTACTTCTTGGAGAGTGGTGTCTCCTAGATTGGCTAGGTGTCACTTGGGAGCCTCCGACAAGATTGTGGAGTTGAACCAAGGAGTTTGTAAGGGCAAGGAGATCGCCTACTTCGTGAAGATCTACCGCTAGTGAGGCAAGTCCTGTGTGGGCGATGGCCATGGTGGGATAGACAAGGTTGCTTCTTCGTGGACCCTTTGTGGGTGGTTGCTTCTTCGTGGACCCTTCGTGGGTGGAGCCCTGTGTGGACTCGCGCAACCATTACCCTTTGTGGGTGGAGCCCTGTGTGGACTCTCGCAACCGTTACCCTTTGTGGGTTGAAGTCTCCATCAACGTGGATGTAGGATAGCACCACCTATCCGAACCACGGGAAAAACATCCGTGTCTCCAATTGCGTTTGAATTCTCCAAACCCTTCTCTTTACATTCTTGCAAGTTGCATGCTTTACATTCCGCTGCTCATATACTCTTTGCATGCTTGCTTGATATGTATTGTGTGTGTTGAAATTGTGCCTAAACTCCACTTAAACCGAAAAAGCTTAAAAATTGCAACTTTAGCATTAAGTGTCTAATCACCCCCCCTCTAGACACATCTACTTCTAGATCCTACAAGTGGTATCAGAGCTTTGGTCTCCATTGCCTTGGTTTAATCACCATTGGAGGAAGATGGATGTGTCTACATTAGGGAGTCTTAGACATAGAGTGCCTATTCTTGATGGAGAGTATTTTCATGAGTGGAAAAATGAGATGCTTGTAATCTTCAATCAATATCATTTGAACAAGTATATTGCTAGCCCTTGTGCACCTCATATTGATCCTTTGCATCCTACCCTAGATGAAGATATTGACATGATTCGCAATCTTAGAACTATTGAGCTCATCATTAGAGGATTGCCCAAAAATTTGATTGCTAGTTTGCCTACTCAAAATTGTGCCTATACTATATGGAAATTTCTTGAGGAACGATTTCCCGATATTCCTTGAAAACTTTGGATGAAATTCTCCATAAATCTATTGCCTTGAGTAAGATGAACTCTAGTGATCCTAGTTTTGGTAAATGTCTTTTTGAACTTGCCAATCTTAAGCATGCTAAAGGAGATGTTGGAATCATTAATGATATCATATTCAAAGCTATAAGAATTCATAAAAGTGACCACTTTGATGATCATTTATCTGATGAATTACCCTCTCTAGGAAATGATGAATCACAAGATCATGATGAACATGAATATTATGATGATGATGATAGTGACTTCGATCTTGATGATGCAATGAGACATTTTGGTCTTATGGCAAATCTTCGGGGATATGAATCAGGAGGAAAGGAATGGGTTCTTGATAGTGGATGTACTGATCATATGACCGGAGATGAAGAGATGTTTCGTGAGCTTGCTGAAAATGACGGCCCTCGAAAATATGTCACCTTTGGTGATAATTCAAAGGGTAAAGTGGTTGGCCTTGGTAAGGTGGCCATCTCACATGATAGTTCCATTCAAAATGTCATGCTCGTTGAATCTCTTGGCTACAACTTACTTTCAGTATCTAGACTTGCTGATTTCGGTTTGAATGTCCTATTTACTGAGGTAGATTGCCAAGTATTTCGTCGAGACAATCATAAAATGGTCTTTACGGGTATGCGTAGAGGTGATCTTTACATTGTCGATTTCTCTAAAAAGGCACAACCTAAAACTTGCTTTGTTGCTAAATCCTCAAAAGGTTGGTTGTGGCATAGACGACTAGGTCACGTTGGCATGAGAAACCTTGACAAGCTTATTAAAGGAAATCATATCCTTGGAGTTAACGATGTCATATTTGATAAGGATAGACTTTGCAGTGCTTGTCAAGCAGGTAAACAGGTTGGAGGAAGACATCCCGTGAAGAACATCATGACCACAAGGAGGCCACTCGAGCTACTTCACTGGATCTTTTTGGTCCCAACGCCTACAAGAGTCTCGGTGGAAATTCTTTTGGTCTAGTTATAGTTGATGATTTTTCAAGATTTACGTGGGTGTTCTTTCTTAATGACAAGTCGCAGGTCCAGAAGATCTTCAGAAACTTCGCTCAGGGAAGGCCCAAATCAGTTTGATGTGAAGATCAGAGGTTCGGTGAATAGTGACAACGGAACGGAGTTCAAGAACGCAAATGTGGACACTTTCCTTGACGAAGAAGGGATTTCACACGAGATTCTCGGCTACGTACCACCCTCAAACAAAATGAGTTGTTGAGAGGAAGAACCGGACGCTCATCGAAATGGCAAGAACGATGCTTGATGAATACAAGACGCCAAAGCACTTTTGGGCAGAAGCGGTTGAGACATCTTGTCATGCAACAAATCGCTTATATTTTCACAAGCTACTCGGAAAGACGGCATACGAGCTCCTCACCGGTAACAAGCCTCAAGTTGGATTCTTTCGAGTATTCAAGACTTGTCCATTGGCAAAATTCGTCCAACGGAGGTGAAGGAGAGTACTTCATCCGTCCAAGTGGAAGCTTCTACTTCACGACAAGGTGAACCAAGAATCGACACGGAAGCATCCACAAGTGGGACACACCAAGATGAAGAAAACGAGGAAATACGTCAAGACGAACATCAACAACCTCCTTCTCCACCACGACAAGAGAACGACGACGTCAACAATGAAGAAGGCCAAGAAGAAGAACAAGATGAAGAAGATGTTCAACGAAGACCCAAGCAAAAGCTCTCACGAGTTCGAGCAAGAATTGCCAAAGATCATCCCGTCGAGCAAATCCTCAATGATATACAAACCGGGAGAATCACTCGCTCAAAAACTCGTTTAGCTAACTTTTGTGAAAACTATTCATTCATCTCTAGCATTGAACCTATGAAGGTTGAAGAAGCATTGGAAGATCCGGATTGGATAAACGCTATGCATGAAGAGCTACATAATTTTGAGAGAAACCAAGTTTGGACATTGGTTGAGAAGCCCGACAACAACCACAACATCATTGGTACCAAATGGGTGTTTCGCAACAAGCAAGATGAAGATGGACAAGTGGTTCGCAACAAAGCACGTCTCGTCGCCCAAGGTACACACAAGTCGAAGGTATGGACTATGGTGAGACGTATGCTCCCGTTGCTAGACTTGAGTCCATTCGCATCTTACTTGCCTATGCTAATCACCATAATATCACCTTGTACCAAATGGACATTAAGAGTGCTTTTCTAAATGGCAAAATAGAGGAGGAAGTTTATGTCAAACAACCTCCCGGCTTTATCAATCCTAAGAAACCAAATCATGTTTACAAACTTCACAAAGCTCTTTATGGTCTTAAACAAGCTCCTAGAGCATGGTATAAATGCTTGACCAAGTTCCTTATTGCAAGTGGTTTTGAAATTGGTAAAATTGATTCTACTCTTTTTACTAAAAGGGTTAATGGAGAACTATTCGTATGCCAAATTTATGTTGATGATATCATATTTGGTTCAACTAACCCTCTCTTTAGTGAAAAGTTTGGAAAGCTAATGTTAGAGAAGTTTGAGATGTCTATGATGAGTGAACTCAAATTCTTTCTCGGGTTGCAAATCAAGCAAACTAAGGAAGGTACATTTGTCTCTCAAACAAAGTACACCAAGGACTTATTCAAGAAGTTCAATATGCAAGAATGCAAAGGTATGTCTACACCCATGCCTACTAGTGGACATAATGATTTGACCAAAGATGATGAACAGGTTTGATCAAAAGAGTTTCGCTCTATTTCTTGATGGAGAGTATTTTCATGAGTGGAAAAATGAGATGCTTGTAATCTTCAACCAATATCATTTGAACAAGTATATTTCTAGCCCTTGTGCACCCCATATTGATCCCTTGCATCCTACCCTAGATGAAGATATTGACATGATTCGCAATCTTAGAACTATTGAGCTCATCATTAGAGGATTGCCCAAAAATTTGATTGCTAGTTTGCCTACTCACAATTGTGCCTATACCATATGGAAATTTCTTGAGGAACGATTTCCCGATTATTCCTTGAAAACTTTGGATGAAATTCTCCATAAATCTATTGCCTTGAGTAAGATGAACTCTAGTGATCCTAGTTTTGGTAAATGTCTTTTTGAACTTGCTAATCTTAAGCATGCTAAAGGAGATGTTGGAATCATTAATGATATCATATTCAAAGCTATAAGAATTCATAAAAGTGACCACTTTGATGATCATTTATCTAATGAATTACCCTCTCTAGGAAATGATGAGTCACAAGATCATGATGAACATGAATATTATGATGATGATGATGATAGTGACTTCGATCTTGATGATGCAATGAGACATTTTGGTCTTATGGCAAATCTTCGGGGATATGAATCAGGAGGAAAGGAATGGGTTCTTGATAGTGGATGTACTGATCATATGACCGGAGATGAAGAGATGTTTCATGAGCTTGCTGAAAATGACGGCCCTCGAAAATATGTCACCTTTGGTGATAATTCAAAGGGTAAAGTGGTTGGCCTTGGTAAGGTGGCCATCTCACATGATAGTTCCATTCAAAATGTCATGCTCGTTGAATCTCTTGGCTACAACTTACTTTCAGTATCTAGACTTGCTGATTTCGGTTTGAATGTCCTATTTACTGAGGTAGATTGCCAAGTATTTCGTCGAGACAATCATAAAATGGTCTTTACGGGTATGCGTAGAGGTGATCTTTACATTGTCGATTTCTCTAAAAAGGCACAACCTAAAACTTGCTTTGTTGCTAAATCCTCAAAAGGTTGGTTGTGGCATAGACGACTAGGTCACGTTGGCATGAGAAACCTTGACAAGGTTATTAAAGGAAATCATATCCTTGGAGTTAACGATGTCATATTTGATAAGGATAGACTTTGCAGTGCTTGTCAAGCAGGTAAACAGGTCGGAGGAAGACATCCCGTGAAGAACATTAGGACCACAAGGAGGCCACTCGAGCTACTTCACATGGATCTTTTTGGTCCCAACGCCTACAAGAGTCTCGGTGGAAATTCTTTTGGTCAAGTTATAGTTGATGATTTTTCAAGATTTACGTGGGTGTTCTTTCTTAATGACAAGTCGCAGGTCTAGAAGATCTTCAGAAACTTCACTAGGAAAGCCCAAAATCAGTTTGATCTGAAGATCAAGAAGGTTCGGAGTGACAACGGAACAGAGTTTAAGAACACAAAGTGGACACCTTTCTTGACGAAGAAGGGATTTCACACGAGTTCTCGGCTACGTACACACCTCAACAAAATGGAGTTGTTGAGAGGAAGAACCGGACGCTCATCGAAATGGCAAGAACGATGCTTGATGAATACAAGACGCCAAAGCACTTTTGGGCAGAAGCGGTTGAGACAGCTTGTCACGCAACAAATCGCTTATATCTTCACAAGCTACTCGGCAAGACGGCATACGAGCTCCTCACCGGTAACAAGCCTCAAGTTGGATACTTTCGAGTATTCGGCTCAAAGTGCTACATTCTTGATAAGCATCATCGATCAATGTTTGCTCCTAAATCTCATGAAGGTTTTCTACTTGGTTATGGATCAAACTCTCACACTTACCGTGTCTACAACAATTTCACCCGAAAGGTTGAAGAGATGGTAGATGTGAAGTTTGATGAATCTAATGGCTCGCAAGTAGAGCAATTGCCAATTGATGTAGGAGACAAAGACCCTTCAGAAGCAATTCAAGACTTGTCCATTGGCAAAATTCGTCCAACGGAGGTGAAGGAGAGTACTTCATCCGTCCAAGTGGAAGCTTCTACTTCACGACAAGGTGAACCAAGAATCGACACGGAAGCATCCACAAGTGGGACACACCAAGATGAAGAAAACGAAGGAAGTACGATCAAGATAGCGAACATCAACAACCTCCTTCTCCACCACGACAAGAGAACGACGACGTCAACAATGAAGAAGGCCAAGAAGAAGAACAAGATGAAGAAGATGTTCAACGAAGACCCAAGCAAAAGCTCTCACGAGTTCGAGCAAGAATTGCCAAAGATCATCCCGTCGAGCAAATCCTCAATGATATACAAACCGGGAGAATCACTCGCTCAAAAACTCGTTTAGCTAACTTTTGTGAAAACTATTCATTCATCTCTAGCATTGAACCTATGAAGGTTGAAGAAGCATTGGAAGATCCGGATTGGATAAACACTATGCATGAAGAGCTACATAATTTTGAGAGAAACCAAGTTTGGACATTGGTTGAGAAGCCCGACAACAACCACAACATCATTGGTACCAAATGGGTGTTTCGCAACAAGCAAGATGAAGATGGACAAGTGGTTCGCAACAAAGCACGTCTCGTCGCCCAAGGGTACACACAAGTCGAAGGTATGGACTATGGTGAGACGTATGCTCCCGTTGCTAGACTTGAGTCCATTCGCATCTTACTTGCCTATGCTAATCACCATAATATCACCTTGTACCAAATGGACATTAAAAGTGCTTTTCTAAATGGTGAAATAGAGGAGGAAGTTTATGTCAAACAACCTCCCGGCTTTATCAATCCTAGGAAACCAAATCATGTTTACAAACTTCACAAAGCTCTTTATGGTCTTAAACAAGCTCCTAGAGCATGGTATAAATGCTTGACCAAGTTCCTTACTACAAGTGGTTTTGAAATTGGTAAAATTGATTCTACTCTTTTTACTAAAAGGGTTAATGGAGAACTATTTGTATGCCAAATTTATGTTAATGATATCATATTTGGTTCAACTAACCCTCTCTTTAGTGAAAAGTTTGGAAAGCTAATGTCAGAGAAGTTTGAGATGTCTATGATGAGTGGACTCAAATTCTTTCTCGGTTTGCAAATCAAGCAAACTAAGGAAGGTACATTTGTCTCTCAAACAAAGTACACCAAGGACTTATTCAAGAAGTTCAATATGCAAGAATGCAAAGGTATGTCTACGCCCATGCCTACTAGTGGACATAATGATTTGACCAAAGATGGTGAACCGGTTGATCAAAAGGTTTATCGCTGTATGATTGGTTCACTGTTATACCTATGTGCTTCACGTCCCGATATTATGCTAAGTGTGTGCATGTGTGCACGATATCAAGCTGCTCCTAAAGATTGTCATCTTAAGGCTGTGAAAAGGATAGTGAGATATTTAATCCATACACCAAATTTTGGCATTTGGTATCCTAAGAGGTCTTCTTTTGATCTTGTTGGCTATTCTGACTCGGATTATGCCGGAGACAGGGTTGATAGAAAGTCCACTTCGGGTACTTGTCAATTTCTTGGTAGATCTCTTGTGTCTTGGTCTTCCAAGAAACAAAACTCGGTATCCTTATCCACCGCCGAAGCGGAATACATTGCCGCTGGTTCATGTTGTGCTCAATTACTTTGGATGACCCAAACTCTTAAAGATTATGGGATTTATGTGAAACATGTTCCACTGCTTTGTGACAATGAAAGTGCTATCAAAATTGGTCATAATCCTGTACAACATTCTCGAGCTAAGCATATTGAAGTCCGTCATCATTTCATTCGAGATCATGTTGCTAAGGGTGACATCAATCTTAAGCATGTTCGCACCGATAAGCAATTAGCGGATATATTCACTAAACCACTTGATGAGAAAGTGTTTTGCAGGTTGAGAGGAGAATTGAACATCATTGATGCTTCGAACTTGGAGTAGAAACTCCATTGGATACATGCAAGACATGAGCTTATGACTAATCCCTGATATATCTCTTATGATAACTATCTTATGTCTTGGATATATTTGCACCTTGCATGTTGTCTAACCCATGTAGGTACTTGGTTAAATCTAATTCCATGAGATTGCGACTCACTCACACCTTGAGCAATCTGTACATCACCAAGACTCTACACAATGGTGGTTGAAGACAAGGAAGCACAAAACCATACAAACATATCCTTTGACAAATCTATGATTCATGATTGTCATTTTTGGATACACAAGTGCTCTTCCTTGCAAGAACTAACCCATGTAGGTAGATGAACTCAAACTCCAAGTGGTGCTCCCAACTCTTGATAAGCTACATCAACCTTGAGCACCCACACAAGTTCAACTACATGAGCAAGAACCACACCACCATCCAAGGTATGTTATTCCATCTTAGAGAAGCTTTACTCCAAGACATGAGTCAAAGCAACTCAACAAGATGTGAATACATCAAGATGCTTAAACGAAAAATGGTAACCCCATTTTGAGCTTAAACGATGAGTATGACCTATGATCAAGTGTTCTCACTTGACTCCTAAGTCAATATACTCTAACATAGGTGACTATGTCACCGCCCAATTCTAGATGAAGTTCTCTTGTGTTCTTTTCTGAGTTATTGCATTTGTCCCTTGCATATTTGTTTCTTTCTTTTTCAATCAAAAAAAAACTTCATCTAGAAACTTTCACTCTTTTCTCTTTGTTTTTGTTCTGCATTTTCTGCACTTAATTCCTTGCAAATCCTTCAGGAAATTCATTGCAAATCTTTGTGAGATCCTACATGTCTAGTGAGCTGAGGTGACAAGTGTTTTTCTTTGTGTAAACTCGGTCTCACCGACTTGCCATTTTCGGTCCAACCGAATCCCTTTGGTACCACCGAAATGTGCCACTCGATGCCACCGACTTTGCAATCAGAAAAACAAGTTTGCCACATATTCTATATTTCTTCTCATCCAGCTCCACTCAATGAATCTTGTCCTCTACAAGCATCACAGTTTTATTCACTGCTTTGTGCTGAATCTCAAGGACCAAACCTATTCGACGGATTCCAGGACAAACCTTCTTGGAAATTGATGTCAAAGGGGGGGAGAGAGATCACATCAAAGCTTATCATCAGGGAGAGAGAGATCTACAAAGGAGAAAGTACTAAGGGGGAGAGAATACTCAAGGATCCCAAACATTAAGGGGGAGAAAGAAATCTCCAGGGGGAGAGAATACTCAAGGATCCCAGATGCTTGATGTTCAAGAGGAGAGATGCCACATGTCTTTTTGGGGGAAAGACGTGTTCATATGTATTTTCATTAAGTTCTATCCATTTGTATCCTTCAGCTCTGGTTTTCTGTTTCCTATCTTCTCCCAATATCCCATGTCAGATTCAGGGGGAGCAAGACACCTAAGGGAAAGAAATCAGTCAAATTCATTGCACATCTTTACTCTTGGAGACATTTTGAATTCAATGTGGTACCTTGTACTCACTCTCTACATGTCATCCCAGTCTTGGTATTCTTGTGGTTTCTTTTGTTTGCTCTGGCTAGTGGATGTACCTGTGTTATCTAACCTTGTTTGTGCAGGTTCATTCCATCCTAAGCCAACTCAAGACCACAAGGTAAGTATATGCATCAAAATCATGAGTATGAGGAGTTCTTGCTTATGTACATACTGTTTGCAAGAAGGACTCATGAGCATGAAGGTATTTTCATTTTTAATCTTTTGCTCTCATGCATATGGCCAAGATACATGTAACACATTGCCTACTCTATCATGGTTATGTTCTCACATGCCTCTCTATTTCACATTTACATGAGTGCATACATGTAGGGGGAGCCTATGCTTGTTACATGTTCTTCCAAAGCTTTACTTGCTGTTCTTTATATCTTTATCTAAAGCTTTGATGTATGTTGCCATCAATTACCAAAAAGGGGGAGATTGAAAGCACAAGTGCTCCCTAGGTGGTTTTGATAATTGATGACAACATATCTCTTGTTGGACTAACATTTCGATCTAGCATGTTTCAGATAAGTTCAACAATGGAGTGGCATGGACTAAAGGTTGTGGGAACTCCTTCAAGATGCTAAGGACAAAGGATTGGCTAAAGCTTCAAGCTCAAGATTCCCCATTTTACATTTTAGTGATCCAAGATCACATTGAGTCTTCAGGAAAAGCCAATACTATCAAGGAGGGATGAGGTGTTGCTTAATGAGCCTCTTGCTTCATGTGCTTAGTGATATGCTCCAAAACCCTCAACTAGTTTCCCATATCCACATATGACCTAAACCCTAAGCCAAACTCGGTCCTACCGATTCTTCCTATCCGGCGCCACCGAGTTTTCATTTGTCATAAGCCACTGCCAAACCCTAGCAATTCGGTCCTACCGATAGGGATCTCGGTCTCACCGAGATGGGATTGCAAACTCTCTGTTACCTATTGCAATATTCTCGGTCCCACCGAGATATGCAATCGGTCCCACCGAGATTGCAATGTAAATTCAGTGTTTCCCTTTTGTAACTTTTCGGTCTCACCGAAAGAGCAAATCGGTCCCACCGAGTTTGCCCGACCAACTCTCTGGTTAGCTAAGTACCAAATTCGGTCTCACCGAGTTTGTGTAATCGGTCTCACCGAGATTACATTAGGCCCAAACCCTAACCATATCGGTCCTACCGAGTTGCATGTCAGTCCCACCGAAAATCTCTAACGGTCACTAGGTTTACATTTTCGGTCCGACCGAGTTTATTGATTCGGTCCCACCGAGATTGGAAAACTGTGTGTAACGGTTGGATTTTGTGTGGAGGCTATATATACCCCTCCACCTCCTTCTCATTCAAAGAGAGAGCCATCAGAACGCATACACCATTCCAACTCATATGTTCTGAGAGAGAAACCACCTACTCATGTGTTGAGACCAAGATATTCCATTCCTACCATATGAATCTTGATCTCTAGCCTTTCCCAAGTTGCTTTCCACTCAAATCTTCTTTCCACAAAATCCAAATCCTATGAGAGAGAGTTGAGTGTTGGGGAGACTATCATTTGAAGCACAAGAGCAAGGAGTTCATTACCTACACACCATTTGTTACTTCTTGGAGAGTGGTGTCTCCTAGATTGGCTAGGTGTCACTTGGGAGCCTCCGACAAGATTGTGGAGTTGAACCAAGGAGTTTGTAAGGGCAAGGAGATCGCCTACTTCGTGAAGATCTACCGCTAGTGAGGCAAGTCCTGTGTGGGCGATGGCCATGGTGGGATAGACAAGGTTGCTTCTTCGTGGACCCTTTGTGGGTGGTTGCTTCTTCGTGGACCCTTCGTGGGTGGAGCCCTGTGTGGACTCGCGCAACCGTTACCCTTGGGGGAGCCCTGTGTGGACTCGCGCAACCATTACCCTTTGTGGGTTGAAGTCTCCATCAACGTGGATGTAGGATAGCACCACCTATCCGAACCACGGGAAAAACATCCGTGTCTCAAATTGCGTTTGATCTCTCCAAACCCTTCCCTTTACATTCTTGCAAGTTGCATGCTTTACATTCCGCTGCTCATATACTCTTTGCATGCTTGCTTGATATGTATTCTGTGTGTTGAAATTGTGCCTAAACTCCACTTAAACCGAAAAAGCATAAAAATTGCAACTTTAGCATTAAGTGTCTAATCACCCCCCCTTTAGACACATCTACATCTAGATCCTACAAGTGGTATCAGAGCTTTGGTCTCCATTGCCTTGGTTTAATCACCATTGGAGGAAGATGGATGTGTCTACATTAGGGAGTCTTAGACATAGAGTGCCTATTCTTGATGGAGAGTATTTTCATGAGTGGAAAAATGAGATGCTTGAAATCTTCAATCAATATCATTTGAACAAGTATATTGCTAGCCCTTGTGCACCCCATATTGATCCCTTGCATCCTACCCTAGATGAAGATATTGACATGATTCGCAATCTTAGAACTATTGAGCTCATCATTAGAGGATTGCCCAAAAATTTGATTGCTAGTTTGCCTACTCAAAATTGTGCCTATACTATATGGAAATTTCTTGAGGAACGATTTCCCGATTATTCCTTGGAAACTTTGGATGAAATTCTCCATAAATCTATTACCTTGAGTAAGATGAACTCTAGTGATCCTAGTTTTGGTAAATGTCTTTTTGAACTTACCAATCTTAAGCATGCTAAAGGAGATGTTGGAATCATTAATGATACCATATTCAAAGCTATAAGAATTCATAAAAGTGACCACTTTGATGATCATTTATCTGATGAATTACCCTCTCTAGGAAATGATGAATCACAAGATCATGATGAACATGAATATTATGATGATGATGATAGTGACTTCGATCTTGATGATGCAATGAGACATTTTGGTCTTATGGCAAATCTCCGGGG